>NW_007384696.1:0-3644 GCF_000475195.1 Diaphorina citri | reverse complement strand
TTCATCCTCGACCGCGACTGTCTGTTTCAGGGGTTCTTAAACTTTTTGAGGTGGCGGTCCACAAACCCGAATTATTTGTGGACCATTTGATTTTATTTGAGATTTACATATAACTGATATAACTTGTTCATTTGCATGTAGTCAGCTCCCATGTCAAAGTGATTGTTCACCTCTTAGACAATCGCAGTTCACATAGACTATAAGATTTGAACTTTGATTCAAGACCTATTTGCAGACCACTTTCAAGTGTTCCTCGGACAAGTGGTCCGCGGTCCACAGGTTAAGAACCACTTTAAAGTCATCGTCCACGTCTCGTGTTTGAGATTTGTTTTAGACTGATATAACTTGTTCATTTGCATATAGTCAGCTCCCATGACAAAGTGATTGTTCACCTCCTAATAGACAATCGCAGCTCACAACAGACTATGAGTTTTGAACTCTGTTTCAAGACGTATTTGCAGACACTTTCATGTGTTCCTCGGACAAGTGGCCCGCAGTCCACAGGTTAAGAACCACTTTAAAGTCATCGTCCACGTCTCTTAGGTCTCCCATGAATATTGATTTGTCAATATTTGATCGCCAATGGGCAGAAAGGATACGGTTCACCCGTCAATTCCATGATTCATTGTCAGAAGACATAGAAGAATCAATTCTTGATGTCCATTGTCAATTGTTCAAATCGTTCACACCTTGGACGTGCCTTCCTTGTGGTGTCCACGGTTAGGTCATTGGTGTTTGCTGAAGACGTCTTGGGAAAGGTGAATAACTCTCAGCGAGCCAGCGTGCGCTTCTCAAGACAGACCCAAGACACGAGGTGATGTCATCGTTTGGCCATTATTACCATCATATAAAGTAGTTTTGCTGCCGTCAAGTAATCGGTTTACTAATAATTATCATAATCATTATCGACTCCCACTATCACCAGTGGACCTAGTAAGTGAGTGAGCTGTAGAACTTTCCTAGAAAAAGACTCCAAACGACCCCCAAAGTCTTGATCGAACCCAAAATGAGGAAATTTTGTCAAAACCTCAAAGACGTGAGCAAATTTCTTTTTTTTTTTTTTTTTTTTTTTTAACAGAACCCGAATATAATATTGTCGAACTAAAACTTGAAACTCACTTGTTTGGTTCATTCATCATTCTCCAATCGTTTGTTCAAAACAATTTAATATGAAAATATTGTTCATAATCGATCAGATTCACCAGGTGTTTCATAATGATCGACTGATTGGAAGTGACACGAGGAAACAGCGACGGAAGTTGCACCGTTCTGTTTCGTTGTCTGTGCAGCGTCCGGTATTGGGATTACGGTTTGTAGGAGCACGATAGTGTTATTGACTTCTTGGAGACAGAGGTAGATCGATTTTTGTAGGGCTTATTGACATTCTAGTTCTCGGAGACAAAATTATAGTTTCTAAAAGCACGGTCGACAGTGGTATTGATCCTTGGTTCTTTGGAGCAAAGTTTAGCCGATAGCAATTATTTAGAAGTTCTTAAGAATAACATTATGATCCGGTGGAGCAAAGTTTAGCCGATAGCAATTGTTTAGAAGTTCTTAAGAATAACATTATAGATATGTAATTTTATAACTTTGTCCTCCTATAGAATTCGCTCTTTAATCCCTTCTTGAAGCTCCAGAACTTGTCGTTACGTCACGTGATAGTAGTGTGATTGTCCTGAAGCTGAACGAAATTAGAAATCACCTACCTACTACAATATTATGGGAAAACTTTGAACTAAGTCTAAAAGCACAGTCGACAGTGGTACTGATCCTTGGTTCTTTGGAGCAAAGTTTAGCCGATAGCAATTGTTTAGAAGTTCTTAAGAATAACATTATAGAAATGTAATATTATAACTTTGTCCTCCTATAGAATTCGCTCTTAAACCCCTTCTTAAAGCTCCAGAACTTGTCGTTACGTCACGAGATAGTAGTGTGATTGTCCTGAAGCTGAACGAAATTAGAAATCACCTACCTACTACATTATTATGGGAAAACTTTGAACTAGGCACATCTTTCCGACACTCCATGACTTCACGTGACGTGATGTGAGAGTAGTGTGTTTCTACCTTCAGAAGCACCTTACCATTTACTTGCACCATCAATAACAATCACCTGTGACCATCATCATGACCAACATTAGTCTTCTAATAACTCTAATGGAATCATAAATGAACGGGATTGCCAAATACTACGGTATGTGCGTGGTGATATATGGCCTGCATACCTGTAGAGTAGAAGAGCTGTAGGGGTTATTGTTAGAGGTTACTTCACTTGGTCAGGGTAGTTCAAACAATACTGAAGGTCTTATTCTGCGGGCAGCGGGCTTTAGGCTGTGGGCTTTTTTTCGTCAGTGTAGTTTAAAGAGTACGTACTGAAGGTCTTATTCTGCGGGCCATTTAGACTGCGGGATTTTTTGGTAGTTCAACTGTCCAAACAGTATGAAAATTGAAGGTCTTATTCTGCGGGCTAAATTTTTAGACTGCGGATTTTTTTTTTGGTCAGGGTAGCTACCTGAAGATCTTTTCTGTTTGCTTTGAAGATCCTTTCTGTTTGCTTTGTGTGGACTGTTTGCTCTCAAGACTGTGTTTGCTGTCGATGCGGGAGTAAAGAGACTCATCACTATCATCCTGGCATGAAGAATAAGTTTTACTCTATTGTTTTCTATTCCTACAAACAAGTATCCTTGTACTCTGCAACTTTTGTGGAGTCACTCTGCAGTTTTCAGTGTAAATCCTGTTATCCTGTTGCTACCTACCTACCTACCTACCTAGTCTGTTGAGATTCCTAGTGCTGTGCTGTACTAGTCCTGGGCAGTGATCCTGGGAGCAATTTCAAAACATTGCACTCTGCAGGTACTTTACCAACAGTTTGACGTCACTGCGGTTATTGTAATGGTCATGCAATATTTTCAAAGATTTTTCCTCTTTACTGTTACGTCAAAAGTGTCATAACTTTTGCAAAGAGTGCCGTTTTTCCTGGTACAGCACGGTATAATATTTCTTGGTCTGGTTTCAAATCGGACAGGATTCTGTGTCATCCAATAATGGCAAACCATGTGTAGGTCCTTATTGTATAGTATTCCTACCAATACTAACTACTCTAACCAGATTGACAATCCAGAATAGATTCACCTCACTTGCGGTGTCTGAAGAAGATTTAATTCGAGAATCAAATTATGATCCTACAAACATCTTGATCATTTTGTTATTGTTGGTTACGATGAATGTGAGTATTGTGACACCCAAATTTAATTGATTGCTCCATTGTCTGTTTTAGAGTTCTTCCTTCTCGTAGGTAGGTAGGTACATAGCTAGAGGTATCTTTCCTTTAGTTGGTAGATAGGTATCTTCTATTACGGATTCATATTGTTATTGTTGCTGAAAGCTAGCTATTAAAGAGCGCAGAAAAATAGCCGAAAAATAATAACAGCAGACATTGAGTGACGGGAGGCAGTCCGGAGTTTTTTATTATTATTATTATTATTATTTTTCTTCGTCATCGTCTTCTTCTTCTGCTTCCTTATGGTTTTCTGCTCTTCTTATTCGTCTCTTCCTCCTTCTTCTTCTTCTGCTGCTGCTTCTTCTTAGTCTTCATCTTCTTCTTCTTCTTCTTCTTCTTCTTCTTCTTCTTCTTCTTCTTCTTCT
>NW_007384695.1:0-3645 GCF_000475195.1 Diaphorina citri | reverse complement strand
GAACAAAATGGGTACTAAATGATGGGCTTTGGTACAAATTCGCAGCAAAAGTTGTGGTGCTAACTTCACGCACCTCTCCTGATCTTAATCCAACAGTTTCACATCTTAACAAGATGACAAGACATTGAATCTGAAGATTCTGAAGTCTTTATTTCAATAAAATTAATCACGTTGATGGAATAAGCATAATTGGTAGGTATTCACTAATCACATGATTTTCTTTTCGTAATTTAATAATTTATGTTCTGCTAAGCGTCACAGCAGTTTCATGTACGAGTATGTTGGAATATTGTTGGATAAAATCGAAGTCTCCAATGACAATTTTTGAAGATTAATAAAATATCAATGTCATCGTCATCTATTTACGGGTAACGACCGGCCAAAAAAAAGTTACCATTCCCTTCTTCAGTGACCTCAAATAAATTGAAAAAAAAAAGTACTTTAGTCTTGGGTATCACAGGGTTAATTCGCGAGAGCGTTGTAAATCATGAAAACATTCAAATCGTTCCAGCACAAACACAAAACAACTTTCAATGGTCTAGCAACGCGACCTTCGTTTAATCAAATCAAGAAAATAAATCACAGCAAAGGCTCCCGATGGGTTAATTATGGGCGTAGGCCGACCCCGACTTACCAATTACCGATCGATTTGGAGTTCTGGAGTCCAAGTTCTGTAGAATCTATAGGAGTCCAAGTTAAAATCACAGCAAAGGCTCCCGATGGGTTAATTATGGGCGTAGGCCGACCCCGACTTACCAATTACCGATCGATTTGAAGTTCTGGAGTCCCAAGTTCTGTAGAATCTATAGGAGTCGAAGTTCTATCGGGATAATTAAGATCGATCTAACTCGCATAACTTCTAGCATGATGGATTGGTTCGGCCTTGAACCATATCTATTTATTTATTGCTGGCGTAGACCTTAGAGCTTTTTAGCATGAATGGTTGGTTGAAAATCTATTCCATTATCTTGATTGTCTATTTCATTATGCACTTACAGGCTCTTGAATTAGTTGAATTATACTGGGAAATTCTAATTGTACCCCACAGCTTTGCCTCGGAAGTGTTTTCTATTCCATTATCTTGATTGTCTATTTCATTATGCACTTACAGGCTCTTGAATTAGTTGAATTATACTGGGAAATTCTAATTGTACCTACCCCATAGCTTTGCCGGGGAAGTGTTACTCCAGAAATGCCGCAGAGGTAATACGGGCCACAAAACTGCCGCGACGACAAAGGTGTACGCAAATTTACAGAGGTATTTTTACGCACAGTGACACTTTTTACGAGACCATGCATTTTACATTGAAATTTAAAGGTAAAACGTTCATGTGAGAAATGACAAGCACCTAAGAATAGAATATTGAATTAAAATTGATGCGTTATAATAAAAATAATTAATTACATTATTTTACTTTCCTTCCTATAGGATAAGGAAAGTAAAAACTATAATAATTATAACACACCAGTTTAGTTGTAGTATAATAATAACCAGTTTAATAGTTAAGTATACCCATATGAAGGATTAGAAGAGTGACAAACGTTACATTTGTATTAACAGAAGATAATGATAATTATTAGGGCAGAGTGCACCCTAGCCTGTGGGGTGCACAAGCAGGATGTGCTGGAACAAAACATAATGATGATGTTTCTAATAAAATCCAATGATGTTTCTAATGAAACCTAATGTGAAGAACGGAAGTAATGACGAAATGAGAATAGCAACTTTGACTTCTGCTGATGCTGGCGTTATTAGAAAGTTTCACGTAGGTATATCGGTTCGAGAGACTATATTTCATAAAGCTATAGATAGAAGGAGGTGGAGGAAGAAGAAGAAAAACAATGGAGACCACATCACGGAATTTTGAGCTGGTGGTAATGCATTAGAAATCTGGTTGGTTTAGCCTTAGTGGCACAAATTTAATCAAGTGCAGGCCTCGCAAAGTTCAACTGCGTGGCGGAATTATGCCCATATGGTATTGTCTTCAAAATACTTCGCGCCTTGACTCATCTCCTATTGGTCTCGCAAAGTTCAACTGCGTGGCGGAATTATGCCCATATGGTATTGTCTTCAAAATACTTCGCGCCTTGACTCATCTCCTATTGGTACGTAAGTTTGATGAGGATGATTGTTTCTTTGTAAATCATCACATCCAAGTATCATTTTAGCTTACTTTCTGTGTCAGTGAGATAAGCATGTTTACCTACATATCTCAATGTTTTAGAACTCTTAGAAGAATTTTGGGGGTATGAAGAATTTCAAACCCCTTGGACGCCCAGAAACAATATCTGGGCTCCTTCGAAAACCAAAAGCGTATCGTATTCTCTTAACTTAGATGCCTGAAAGCACAAACCTTTTCCTTAATCAGCGGCATCCGTAAACATGACAAAGTAAATTAGACTAGCACCTTGTACTACTCCTTGTAGAGGATTCCGCTAAGACAACCCAAGTACCTTCATCAGATAAGCAGAGAACCTAATTCCTGAGAAGTACAAAAGACCTAATTCCCTAATTGGACAGATATAGACGAAAAGAAAGAACTAGTTCAAGTTCACCACCAATTTACTGAACATCTCCCAAGCATGAAACTACGAGTACTCCAAATAACAGCGTATCGTATTCTCTTAACTTAGATGCCTGAAAGCACAAACCTTTTCCTAAATCAGCGGCATCCGTAAACATGACAAAGTAAATTAGACTAGCACCTTGTAGAGAATTCCGCTATGACAACCCAAGTACCTTCATCAGATAAGCAGAGAACCTAATTCCTGAGAAGTCATGACAAAGTAAATTAGACTAGCACCTTGTAGAGAATTCCGCTATGACAACCCAAGTACCTTCATCAGATAAGCAGAGAACCTAATTTGAAGGAGCCTAATTCCTGAGAAGTACAAAAGACCTAATTCCCTAATTGGACAGATACACACGAAAAGAAAGAACTAGTTCAAGTTCACCACCAATTTACTGATGAACATCTCCCAAGCATCAAACTACGAGTACTCCAAATAATAACAAAACATACATGAGCAATAA
This sequence comes from Diaphorina citri, assembly GCF_000475195.1. NCBI lineage: Eukaryota > Metazoa > Arthropoda > Insecta > Hemiptera > Psyllidae > Diaphorina > Diaphorina citri. The sequence continues at coordinate 611 of NW_007384695.1, read as the reverse complement.
TAATGAGCTGACCTAATTCCCTAATTGGACAGATACACACGAAAAGAAAGAACTAGTTCAAGTTCACCACCAATTTACTGATGAACATCTCCCAAGCATGAAACTACGAGTACTCCAAATAATAACAAAACATACATGAGCAATAATAATGAGCTGGGAGTACCTACTAAGTGCCTATTAAGGAGAGGTCCTAGATTTCAGAGGTTATGAAGGTGTCTCCTAAACTAAACAGAGAAGAAAACGATGCCAAGATCTCACACGGATTTCAAACAAACCATCTTGCAAATTAGCTACGATCACTCGATCTACAATAACGATCCAACTAACCTAAAATCTCAAACTTTGACAACTACAAATGAAAAATGATCTCTATGTAAGATGATTTAAAAACTAACAAGTCTTTAGCTTATACCGTTCCCGAGATATTGTTAAATTACACCGAAAATCCAAAAAGCGGTAAAATGCCGCCAAGCGTTGCACCGGTCTTAACCAAAAGTTTCGTGTCGCATCCTTGTCACATTTGAAAGATACAGACCAAATTTCAAGTCTCTAGCTCTTACCGTTCTCGAGATATTTTGTTTACAGACACACACACGGACCAATGGCTGAAA
>NW_007384694.1:8076-12465 GCF_000475195.1 Diaphorina citri | reverse complement strand
AAAAACAGTTGGAGAACAAGATAAGATGAAAAACAATGATTAAAAATAAGTTCCTACGGGTTCTATCAACACCAATGTCATGTGCAGACTAGGTATAATCCATTTAATTTTAAAAAGGTTTAGGACTATACGTTATCCAGATGGATATGGCAGCAAGGAGTCATTAAAAAAGTAGGCTACGTTGCCAAACATGTCAAAGGTGCAACGGTAGAAAATCTTTAAAAGAGGAAGGTACATTGCACAGTGCTTCCTCCCACATTGCACAGTGATTCAACCTCTTGTAAAAAAAGGTTACAGATCGAAGCTACCTTTACTTTTTAAAAGAGAGAGTTTATAAAAATAGACCTTTACCTTAATTGCAACAATGCAAGGAATTCTCGCATTCTGATTGGTTCTTTCATTTGGGGTTGATGACTCATTGCTGCCATATCCATCTGGATAACGTATAAATGGATTAATAATTATTTAAAAGGCCTATCTCAAGTGATTATTCATAGCTCTATCAATGATAGACCAACTCAAGACCTCCTCCAGCATGAATGACACAGAGTTGAGGAAAACCATAGACACCGAGTACAAGTTTCTCTCCAATGTGTTTGAGCAGATAAAACAGTTCCGTCAATCTGGTAAGTCAAAGGGCTCTGTCACTTTCTCTAGAAAATAATTAACCTTAAGTGCCTTGGTGACATAGTGGTCAAGTCACTTGCCTTAGAAGCAAAAGGGTGTAGTTTCATAGGGGCCAGATCACTGCAGTGTTATCCTCAATTATTGCTGCATTTGACCAAACTCCAAGGGTTAGTGTTGGGAGTGGTTACCTTCCAATCAGGAGTCTGTGTTTGTTAGGCTAAACACAGCAGCCGTAGTTGTAAATATTACAAATTTGAGAGCAAAGAGGACGAGAATCACAACTAATGACTTGGGAAGAGAAGGGGAACCAAGGAATGTTTTCATCAATGAGCATTTAACTAAAAAGAAGAATCAAATTATGTATGAAGCGAGGAAAATGAAGACAGAAAAGGATTATAAGTTCCTTTGGTGCCGAAACGGGAAAATATTCATAAGGAAAAATGATAAAACCAATGTCATCGAATTAAAAGATTTCGATGACCTGGGAAGAATCAAATAATTTTGATTTCTCAAGTCAAAATTCATAATTACCTATTTTAATACAAATTTTACAAAAAAATGACGAACATTTTAATAAATGACATAATACAAGATATTGAAACAAAAGAATTTGATAATATAGATGATTGGTTCGGAAAAGAATTGAGAAATAACAACAACAAAAAAGATGTAATAGCTATTCATGTAAATGTGAGATCATTGAATAACCTAAAGTTGAATATGTTACAAATTTATTTGAAGAATTTCAAGAAAGTAGACATTCTGGTTTTAACAGAGATATCATTAACAAAAGAACAAATGAAATTTTATGAATTGAAAAACTACAATTTATTTTCATATCATAGAGCGAATAAAAAAGGAGGAGGAATTGCAGTATACATAAACAAAAATATACAATCATCAGAAGTAAAAATTATGCAATTTAAAAATGCAGAAAATATTGAAATAGAATTAAATAAGAAAAAATTAATTATAAATGCTGTATACAGACCACCAAAAAGTAATGTAAAAGAATTTATAAAAGAATTGAAGAAATGGTTACAAAATAAAGATGTAAAGAACAAAGATGTCATGATAATTGGTGATATAAATATTAACATTTTAGAAGAAACATCGCAAAAACAAGATTATGTGGAAATGTTATCTAGTTTGGGAATAATAAGTTCAATTCAGAAAGTTACAAGAGAAGAAATATTAAATGGAAGAAGAGTAAGTTCATGTATTGACCATATCAATATCCGAAAAAAAGGAAACTTCAGTGCTGGAGTTATAAAAGAAAAAATAGCAGACCACTATTTTACATATATCATATTAAAAAATACGAAAACAAATGATGAAAACCAATTAATAAATATACGTATTATCGATGAAGAAAAAATAAAAAGGTTAATTGAAGAATATGATTGGGATGAACTAATAAAAACAAATAAAAATGCAGAGGTACTTTATAATGAAATAGTACAAACCTTTCACAATTTATATGTAAATGCCTACAAAGAAATTAAAATTAAGAAAAAATATGAAGGAAATCATTGGATCAATCAAGAAATAAGAAACGAAATAAAAAAGAAACAAAACTTATGGAAATTAGTTAAAAGTAATCCAGGAAACGAATACCTTTTGAAACAATATAAGAAAGCAAGAAATAAACTAACAAATGAGATAAATAAAGCAAAATGTCGAGATAACACTAGGAAATTTAATTCATGTAAAGGAGACATGAAAAGTACATGGAAATTGATAAATAATATTACAAAGAAGAAGATTAGCAATGTTAAGTCTGAGATAGAGAAAAACTTCAGGAAAACAGGTTTGAACTTAAAAACTATAACCAATAATTTTAATAATAGCTTTAAAGATGAAATAATCAAATTAAAATCAAGTAAAGAAAATTTAAATACAGCTCTGAATATACAGCCAGAAAGGATAGAAGAAAGAGAACTTTTTGAAATTGAGGAAATGACACATATGGATTTGAGAAATATAGTTAAAAACATACATGAAAGGAAAGCAGCTGGTAATGATGGGATACGACCTAAGGACATCAAAAATAATATCTTATCTCTACAAAACATTTTGTTGACATTATTTAACAAGATAATCACAGAAGGCAAGATACCTACAGGAATGAAAATTTCAAGAATATCACCTGTTTATAAGAAACAGGAAAAAGATGAATATTCCAACTACCGCCCAATAGTCTCTCACGCCACCCAATATCGCCATTAGACAGCGCAGACAAAAAAAAGAGAGAGAAAAAAAAAAAAAAAAAACAAAAAAAAAAGATAACATCTTAAAGAACGAATACTAATATATACAAGTCACACACAGTAGTACTCCTATCGCACAACAAACTGAAGAAACAAAAAGTAAAAGAAAAAACAAAAAGATTAAGAGAATTTAAGTAACCCTTAAAAATTTCGTGTGAAAGCCGTGACCCCAGACGCTATCTAACAGAATAGGTCACTTGCAACACCCATAATGTAATTAAACATAACAGCCAACCAATAATATTAAAGCAATAGGCCCTACATTGTAAAGCATATTGCAAAAGAAGTTTCCCCAAACATTACAACCACAACTAATTTCTTATAAATACTTGCCCAAGCCACATCATAAATCTCTTTACAAGAATGAAAGGACTTGAAAAAGGTAAGGAAAACTCGAAACGGACACACATACCTATATCACAATCTAAACTATTAAAAAGAAGATACCATGACAAAATTGACACAAAGGAGTTAAAAACGAAGACAACCATAATGGTATATGCAAAGGTTAACGGTAATTGCTTTAAATGACACAGTGTTAAAAAAAACATATTGCATTCTGAAATACATATTACCTTGTTAGAAGAAGTAATGTTACCTGTAAAATATCCACTACTATTATAAGTCAAACAAGAATTCATTAAAGCAAACTAAACTGGTAAAAGTAATAGTACTAAGTTTTACTTAAGGGTCCTATAAAGTATCACAAATAGCAAAAACATAAAAGTAATGCGTACTGTTAACTACATTTAATAAATAGTCTACGTAAATGACAGTACTTATTAGTTTACCTTATGAAACCCCATAAAGAGACTTAGATGAATTTGTAACATGAATATGAGTTGTAGTGCCTACGCAGAAATAGAAATACATCTCTCTTATAAACCCGCACACATAAATTGGTTTTAACATTACAAATAAGTCTAGACAAACATCATAAAACCATGTAAAGAAGCAATAAAAGTACATGATTCATGTGATTACCAGTAGTCGTATTAACATACTAAAACTAAGAGTAGGGATAAGATACATATGATAAATGCATAATTCAAATTTATCACTTCAACTGTCATGTCGAGGTCATTAATTTGGTGTGCATTATCAATTGAAGTAATTGAAAGTTACAAAGGATCAAATTAAAAGACAAAGGAAAAGAAACTTTATTAGCAATTTCTTAAGAAAAACATGGAAAACAAAGTACGGTTCAAGTAGATTTATGAAGTTCGCAAAAAACTTACCTAGTTAACCAAAGTATTCGGAAAAAAATTTAGATTTTGACTGTCAATTCGTTAAAATAAACTAGTTCGCCGTGTAATAACTTGGTAGAGGAGGCTTCAATAAATAAATCCTCGAACTTATCAACGAAGAAGAGGGAAAGCCTTAGCGGGTTAACTACACAGTGAGCTATTAAAATATAAAAAGGTTCTTTTTAAGTAAATTAACAAGGTGAATGCACAAAAAGGGTTCTAGAAATAATTGTTCTATTTTTGAC
>NW_007384694.1:3114-3645 GCF_000475195.1 Diaphorina citri | reverse complement strand
ACAACAACAACAACAACAACAACAACAACAACAACAACAACAACAACAACAACAACAACAACAACAACAACACCGACACCAGCAACAACAAAAACTGCAAAGTCTCTACTTTGGTCTAGCCTAGGTACCTAGGTAGCGAATTCATAGAGGCAGATATTACACCAACACCAACACTAACATTAACAACACCAACAACAACAATATGGATCTTATGAATGTGTAGCTGTGAACTTAGGCATCAGTTGGTAGGTACTCGAATAATCTAATTTCGTGTTGAGATTAATAATTCCTCTTCTTCCTTCCGCCCTTCCTTTCTGTCTTCAACTTTAAGGAGAAGGTTCCTCCACTATGTTTGCTAAAATGGAAAAGAGTGGGCAGCCTCGTGTGGGTTGGACATTCAACTCTGTACTGAACATGGTTACAGCTCACAAGCCTCAGCAAAGTTCGCTGTCAGATCTAATGATTTGGCGTGAGATTTCCTAGGTTGTTTTTGTTAAAAAAAAAAAAAAAAAAAATTTTCCCCCCCCATCA
>NW_007384694.1:0-2989 GCF_000475195.1 Diaphorina citri | reverse complement strand
GTTTTTTATTGGATTTCATAAAAGAAAGATATTGTTGGGTTGAAATTTGTAAGACTCTGGTTTATTTATCTAGGGGCAGTTGAATGTTTCGAATAATATTAAATTGGTCGTTGTACATATATTCTCTAATCGAAGGCATTTTGTATTTCCCAGATATTTTTTTCTTTCTCTGAACAGTGATGTACATAAGTATTCAGATAAATGATGAACAGATTTAACAATGAACAGCTTTTAATAATAAAAGAAAGTTCACGAGAATTCGGGAGGAAAGATATCCAACCCATATGGGACCCAGAGCCCATTTCTTTCTTACAGAAGAATAATAACAGTGCTTTCTTTATATTCTTCAAATGAGACGTTAAAGTACACCAGCAATACGCTCTACTATTATTGTATACGTTATCCAGATGGATATGGCAGCAAGGAGTCATTAAAAAAGTAGGCTACGTTGCCAAACATGTCAAAGGTGCAACGGTAGAAAATCTTTAAAAGAGGAAGGTACATTGCACAGTGCTTCCTCCCACATTGCACAGTGATTCAACCTCTTGTAAAAAAAGGTTACAGATCGAAGCTACCTTTACTTTTTAAAAGAGAGAGTTTATCAAAATAGACCTTTACCTTAATTGCAACAATGCAAGGAATTCTCGCATTCTGATTGGTTCTTTCATTCTGGGTTGATGACTCATTGCTGCCATATCCATCTGGATAACGTATAGGTAGCGAATTCATAGAGGCAGATATTACACCAACACCAACACTAACATTAACAACACCAACAACAACAATATGGATCTTATGAATGTGTAGCTGTGAACTTAGGCATCAGTTGGTAGGTACTCGAATAATCTAATTTTGTGTTGAGATTAATCCTTCTTCTTCCTTCCGCCCTTCCTTTCTGTCTTCAACTTTAAGGAGAAGGTTCCTCCACTATGTTTGCTAAAATGGAAAAGAGTGGGCAGCCTCGTGTGTGTTGGACATTCAACTCTGTACTGAACATGGTTACAGCTCACAAGCCTCAGCAAAGTTCGCTGACAGATCTAATGATTTGGCGTGGGATTTCCTAGGTTGTTTTTGTTAAAAAAAAAAAAGTTCACCACTGCATCAGCATGGTAAACCCAATAATCTACAGAATTTTGTGTTGAGATTAATGCTTGCTTTTCCTTCCGTCCTTCCTTTCTGTCTTCCATTTTAAGTTGGCCTTTGCCATATCCATGAAAAAGGAGTAGCTCCAAAAGCAACTGTTACATCCTTTTCTAGGATCGCTTTCTTCTTCTTGTAATGCCCTCTACTGTGCAAACCAAGACTCTACCATCACGACCTGTGTGCAGACTTGCAAAATGTCTTAACATTTTCATCTTCAAGTCAGAGTTGCAAGTATGTAGAATGTATACGTTGTTGCATTTTTTCTTTGCTCATGCAGGATGCTTATTGCTTAAGTTACACGGAATCGGTCTGAAATTCTTTGGTTTCTAATTCCAGGTTTGTCTTGACCTTGCTGGAAGCCAGTTTTTTCCTCTCCATTTTTATGCGAGTCTCTGATTCACAATTCATCGCCCTCTGCAGAATGTGGTTTCCTAAAATGGTTTCAGAAAGAAACACACCAATGGGTATTTTCGCTCTGATTTTCCTTGTCCAGTATCTACCTACATTATGTACAATTGTACATATTATAGGCTTTCCAAATTGATGTTTTTGTGTGTCTGACATAAAAAATAGTGAGATTATACTCGTGTAGTCTGGTCGGTATTTAATCAATGCAGGAATTAAGAACATACAAACATACCTACCTACATACTTCTATAATTCAGAAAACAATGTTGACGTCTGATTCTGAAAGACATATTAGTGGAGTCTTGTGACCAAGACATTCATTTTTGTTTATCATTGTCAAAATGTTAGTTATTTCGTTTAACAAATAAGCTTTTCACTTCAAATTGATAGAGTTTGTTAGGATCTTATGCTTTCCAGGTACCTCTTGACATGATGGTAACCCTCGACTAGCACCTACCAATGAGCGTGACTGCCTCTACAAATCGTAGAAAAGCATGGGCAAACAGGTAAAACCACCAATACGCATAAAAATACGTGGGTATAGATATATAACTCAAAATGTCAAATTTTGGACTTACTGCCCTCTTTTTTAGCAGGGCAGTATAGGTATGTGGTTTAACTAGATGCGTGCACGTTTTGGTTTATGAGTTAAGTAGATCTATTGCCAACTTGGTTCTGGAAAGGTCAGTCTAAGGAACTTGACATGTCTTTCATAAATCAGGACTATTATAAGCTCAACTTGGGTGTTACTGGGTAGGTGTTCAATAAGGTGTGTTGTTTTCATGGTAAAGGTCGAATTATGCAATGGGCTGAGTGGGCAATGGGGTCTTATCTTTTTGTCTGGAGAATAGTTCAAGAATATTGTCTTTTTGTCTGAGATATTCATTGTATTGTTTTGTACAATGCTTATGGTACCTGAGATCAATCAATGTGATTTCTCAATTATTTAGCCTTAAGATACCATGTATCTTAAGGCTAAATAATTGAGAAATCACATTGATAGATATTCATTCATCTTGTTTGATAGAGGCTTAACGTCAAAACTATTCAGATAACTGCTAAAATTTGTCTGGAGAATAGTTCAAGAATATTGTCTTTTTGTCTGAGATATTCATTCATCTTGTTTGATAGAGGCTTAACGTCAAAACTATACAGATAACTGCTAAAACCTTTAGTAGATTTTTGATTGGAAGACCCTTTATGTAGGAAACAAAGTTGCCAATTTTTTTTCGTCTAGTTTTCTTGGGGTGCGGCACCGTTAGTTGCCAGATCATTTTCAGCCCAAAACGGGACAAGCGACCTAAAACGTCAAAAAAAAAACGGGATTTTGGATGAAAATACGGGACAAGAGCTTTTTTAACCCCCCTAGCCCTCACCCTGCAATTTTTGGAAGAAAAAAACACTCAATTTTTAAAAATCAACTGTTTTTTCTTCAGAT
>NW_007384693.1:11389-12982 GCF_000475195.1 Diaphorina citri | reverse complement strand
CCAATATGTGCCGAGTTAATACAAGTACTGAACAAACTCAGTAGTAGTAAACATTTGTTGAACATTCTGAAGGTAATGATACCTTGAGTGAAAAGTAGTAGAGGTAGTAGCTAGGTATGAGTTTTAAGTTAGAATTCTTGGTGTTCACCAGCCATGGCAAAATTAGGGCTGACAGGAAACAGTCTTGGATCTAGATTCCGAAAAGAAGGTAGGAAATTGAGCTGGGAAGTCTGGAAAAACTGGCAGAAAAACTAGAAAAGCAAGCACCAAACAGCTAGAACTAGGAAAAAAAACAGAGCAGGATTTGGATCTGCCTTCTTTCTACTTTCTACCATGAGGATCTACAGATTAGCTCATTAGCTACATAGCTACCGTGAGCAACCGGTTGAATCGGTTATATCCGTCCAGTGAATAGTTGAGAAGTTGAGTAAAAAAACGTGAAGTTTACAGGGTGTTCAAGAGGGTTCGGGATTTTTATGAGAGAAATGCTAACGGCTTTGAAGAACCGGCCCAGATGTAAGAAATAATATCCAACCTGAACTGTTAAGTTTTAAGGGGTACTTGGGTTAATACTTTTTGAATCACCCTGTAAATAAAAAAAATCATGTATGAGAAGCTAGCAAATTTCAGAATATCGCGGGTTGTACATGTACATACAACATCTTTGGCCGGTTTCACATCTATAGTCCATTCACGTTCACGATTTCACGTTTTTTTACGTTGTTGGTTGTTCTTCACCTTCACCGGATCACCGGATTTTTATATTTAGTATAGTGTATAATATTTGTGAAACTTTGTTAAAAAGGCTTTTGATTTAATTGATTTTTAATCCCCAGAAAGTACCAATACCGAAAGTCCAGTGCTAATCTACATCCTCCTCCGGCTAACTCAAGGGCTGGCTGGACACACATTTCATCCATCAGTGATTCAACTAACTTTTAGCAGCATTTAATCAAAATGCCCTATGCTAATCAACCGTCAGTCCACATTACAGATCTAACTGATGAAAATGTCAAATTTCAAGTAGAGGATACAGAGCTAAGGTAAGCAATGATTGGCTTTGGAGCTTAACAAGTCAGATCAACATGGGATTGAACTAAATTTCTGATCAAGCAAAAGCTTGGTATTATAGATATCCTATTTAAACATTCAGTAAAAGAACAAATGGGAACTGGAAAGAGAACATGGAATGGAAAGGCTTGAGTGCACAGCTGTTGCTGTGCTCCAGGCCAAGTTTCTTGTTTGCATTTCTGTGTATATATGAAAACCGTTTGGCTTTATCCCAAACCGGTTTCCGGAAAACTTTTTGTAGCCCAAACCAATCTCCAGAAAATCCCGGAAATCTCATATGATAAACGTAAAACATCCATTAGCGCACTTAGGGTTGAAAATTTTTTACTGGACAGCCCGGTTTTAAATAGCCCTTCATGAGCAGAACAAACCTGTGAAACTGTTTGTCTCCATCCCACACTGTTTTCCGGAAAAAACTCTTTTGAAATATGGAAAATCTCAATTTCCGGACAAACCATTGAAATGATTTTCAAAAGGGTTTTCCGGAAAACGGTATGGGATAAAGACAAACGGTTTTCACAG
>NW_007384693.1:0-3116 GCF_000475195.1 Diaphorina citri | reverse complement strand
AGATTACATACCTATTTACCTACATCTACATACCTATTTACCTACCTACAAAAATCCCATGTAATTTCACTCGTCCTCAGGGTATTTTTTTTAATGGTGGGATTTATAGCAAAATTCCCACAAAAATCTCGTCCTCAACACGCTCCCCTGTGCCAGATCCCATACTGGGAAGTCTGGAAAAACTGGCAGAAAAACTAGAAAAGCAAGCACCAAACAGCTAGAACTAGGAAAAAAAACAGAGCAGGATTTGGATCTGCCTTCTTTCTACTTTCTACCATGAGGATCTACAGATTAGCTCATTAGCTACATAGCTACCGTGAGCAACCGGTTGAATCGGTTATATCCGTCCAGTGAATAGTTGAGAAGTTGAGTAAAAAAACGTGAAGTTTACAGGGTGTTCAAGAGGGTTCGGGATTTTTATGAGAGAAATGCTAACGGCTTTGAAGAACCGGCCCAGATCCCAGATGTAAGAAAATATCCAACCTGAACTGTTAAATTTTAAGGGGTACTTGGGTTAATACTTTTTGAATCACCCTGTAAATAAAAAAAAAAATCATGTATGAGAAGCTTAAAAAAACGTGAAGTTTACAGGGTGTTCAAGAGGGTTCGGGATTTTTATGAGAGAAATGCTAACGGCTTTGAAGAACCGGCCCAGATGTAAGAAATAATATCCAACCTGAACTGTTAAGTTTTAAGGGGTACTTGGGTTAATACTTTTTGAATCACCCTGTAAATAAAAAAAATCATGTATGAGAAGCTAGCAAATTTCAGAATATCGCGGGTTGTACATGTACATACAACATCTTTGGCCGGTTTCACATCTATAGTCCATTCACGTTCACGATTTCACGTTTTTTTACGTTGTTGGTTGTTCTTCACCTTCACCGGATCACCGGATTTTTATATTTAGTATAGTGTATAATATTTGTGAAACTTTGTTAAAAAGGCTTTTGATTTAATTGATTTTTAATCCCCAGAAAGTACCAATACCGGAAGTCCAGTGCTAATCTACATCCTCCTCCGGCTAACTCAAGGGCTGGCTGGACACACATTTCATCCATCAGTGATTCAACTAACTTTTAGCAGCATTTAATCAAAATGCCCTATGCTAATCAACCGTCAGTCCACATTACAGATCTAACTGATGAAAATGTCAAATTTCAAGTAGAGGATACAGAGCTAAGGTAAGCAATGATTGGCTTTGGAGCTTAACAAGTCTGATCAACATGGGATTGAACTAAATTTCTGATCAAGCAAAAGCTTGGTATTATAGATATCCTATTTAAACATTCAGTAAAAGAACAAATGGGAACTGGAAAGAGAACATGGAATGGAAAGGCTTGAGTGCACAGCTGTTGCTGTGCTCCAGGCCAAGTTTCTTGTTTGCATTTCTGTGTATATATGAAAACCGTTTGGCTTTATCCCAAACCGGTTTCCGGAAAACTTTTTGTAGCCCAAACCAATCTCCAGAAAATCCCGGAAATCTCATATGATAAACGTAAAACATCCATTAGCGCACTTAGGGTTGAAAATTTTTTACTGGACAGCCCGGTTTTAAATAGCCCTTCATGAGCAGAACAAACCTGTGAAACTGTTTGTCTCCATCCCACACTGTTTTCCGGAAAAAACTCTTTTGAAATATGGAAAATCTCAATTTCCGGACAAACCATTGAAATGATTTTCAAAAGGGTTTTCCGGAAAACGGTATGGGATAAAGACAAACGGTTTTCACAGGATTGTTCTTCTTGTGAAGAGCTATCTAAAACCGGGCTGGCCGGTAAAAATTTTGCAACGGTTTGTCTGGAAATTGAGATTTTCCATTTTTCAAAAGGGTTTTCCAGAGTTTTCTGGAAAACGGTTTGGGATAAAGACAAACGGTTTTCACAGGATTGTTATGCTTACCAAGAGCTATCCAAAACCGGTTTGGCTGGTAAAAATTTCTTCACCGGAAGCCCAGGAGGAGTGATTTCCTCAGGTCGGTAAATTAGACAGTCCCCTACTAATTGATATTTTTCTTCTCTTTCTAGTGTTGCTAATAGCCTCAGAAGAGTATTCATAGCTGAGACCCCAACCATGGCTATAGATTGGGTTCAACTTGAAGCCAACTCTACCGTTCTCAGTGATGAATTTATAGCATCCCGTATTGGACTCATACCTCTAACATCTGATGAAGTTGTGGATCGTATTCTTTACTCAAGGGTACTTATTTATGTCTTTATTGATACAATTTATTTAATTTAAATATCACAGTAATGTTACAGTCTAAATGCAGGATTACCTATTGTCTAATTCAATCTGTACCATCTAATCTAACAAGAAACTATATCATGGAATCCACTCATGGTACCAAGGAATTTAAACTTGAGTTAAGTTCATGCCTGAAGTATTCTTTGCCACCTAATCCTGAATAATTATATTACCTACTATTTCTAATTTTTGTGACCCATGTTACATACAATAACTACACACACAATGTTCAAAACCATTGGCTAACATTTAATTTAAATGTATGTATTTCAGGACTGCACATGTGTTGACTTCTGTTCCGAGTGTAGTGTTGAGTTTACTCTTGATGTGAAATGTGTTGATGATCAAACCCGCCATGTTACTACTGCTGACTTGAAATCTACTGATGCCCGAGTTGTGCCGGTTACCTCCAGGAATAGAGATGCTGACATGAATGAGTATGGAGAAACTGATGGTAAGCTAAGACAAGGTCCCCCCCCCCTTCATTTTCTGAGCATCAGTGTTACTCAATTGTAACAGATAATTATGTATCATGTCATTACCTTATCCACTAACTCCCAACCAAGTGTAAAGAGCAGAGTTGTTTGTTTTCTGCTTGCAAAAGGGACTAGCATAACAAATTCTCACTCTAGCAACCAAAATTGTGTTTGTTACTTAAATGCTAAATTTTAAATATTCCAAAATTTGTTGCTAAATGTTATCATCTAACCTTCTCATCCTGTTTTCCAACAGATATCCTGATTGTCAAATTGCGAAAAGGTCAAGAGCTGAGACTAAGAGCCTATGCCAAAAAAGGTTTTGGTAAAGAGCATGCCAAGTGGAACCCCACAGCCGGGGTTTGTTTTGAATATGATCCTGACAACTCCATG
>NW_007384692.1:8689-12549 GCF_000475195.1 Diaphorina citri | reverse complement strand
CTTGAGTAGTCTAGAGGTTCCATTGAAAGGTTCTATCCTTGTAATCTCGTGGTTTACCTAGTAATAAGTAATCGTCTTTCTCCATCCACCCCTGGTGGGCGATTGAAAGGGGGCACCAGCTGGCCTTTGCCTCTAGTGATGGTCTGGATTTTCTTTTTACCCTGAAAGACGTCTTTCTGTGATCCCTGATTTTTTGGTTTTGTTTAGTTAGGCAGACTTACTTTCCATGTCCTCTTCTTTCTCATCAAATCTTTCTTCAGAAATTTGAGACGTATATTACCCTCTCATTTGCCGCAAGGAGATCTGCGTGAGTGCATGTCCCCTCTACTTTAGTTTGGGCAGAAAGGTTCAGGAACCTTTAGTAGTCTGGCTTAATATGATCTGGACAAAACAAGACCTCGACCAAAGGCATTGACCTTGGTTAAATGTAGGTATAATGCGGGCGATGGATGGCCTTTTGGCTAAATGTATAATTTTCGGACGATGAATAATAACCTCAGCTAAAACCATTTCAGATATCTCCTAGCAACCCTGGACCGTGACGTCATCAAGCCTCAGGATGTGAAAGATGTTCTGAGTGTGGTAGCATCCAATCCGGAAGGCAATTTCCTCGCCTGGAGACATTTGAAGGCACACTGGAAAGGTCTGCAGAATCTGTTTGGCAATGGAACTTTCAGTATGGGGGCACTCATTGGTGTTGTGACGTCACACTTCTCTGCTCCGTATGATTTACATGAAGTAAGTGCTAGAATTTTTTGCCGCCTTGTCTGATAATTAAGAAGGAAAGTGATATGTTATCCCTTTTTTCTCTTCTTTTTTTAGCAAAGGTTTATGTTCGCACCATCTTTATAACGTGTACCCTTGTTCTATTTGCCTCAGGTGAAGGCATTCTTCAAAGACATGGACGTGGGATCAGGCGCGCGGTCACTCGAGCAAAGCTTAATGTTCGCACCATCTTTATAACGTGTACCCTTGTTCTATTTGCCTCAGGTGAAGGCATTCTTCAAAGACATGGACGTGGGATCAGGAGCGCGGTCACTCGAGCAAAGCTTGGAAACCATTGAGCTCAACATACATTGGGTGAGGCGCAATGAGGAGCTCATATTCCAGTGGTTATCCAGCTATCTTCAATAGCAGGAGACTGGTCAAAACAATTCGACCATGAACACTTCCAAGTCGAAACCATTCATATAAATGTTAGGACCCCCTGACTGTCATTATTGTAAATAGATAGTAGACTTAAGGGTTTTTGGGACACAATTTACCATCAGTAACACACATGGGCCAGTTTAACACTTTGACCGCCATGGGTCGCATATATGCGAGACGCCGTTGAATACTTTTATTGCGTGGGTCGCATATATGCGAGACACCTAGTTTCCAACTTGAAATGACTGTCTCGCTTATTTGCAACCCTAAACTGTGTATTTTAAATGGGGCTCTGAAAGCCTGGCTTCTGAGGATTTTTTTGGTTTTTGTTTGAAAAAAATATCTTGAAAAATGAATTTTTTGAGACAAAATAAAAAATACAATGTATTTCTTATGAGAAAACAATGAAAATGTGTTTTTTTTATTTGAAATGAAAATCTGAAAATTTGTAGATACAAAAAATAAATGTAAAAACCTAAAAACATGGAAAAATGAAACATTGGAGAATAGAAGCGGAAAAGTCACTAGATGTCTATTAAAAACAGCCCAGGATATGTCTCGCAAATATTCGAGACAGTCAATAAAATTGATAATTTTAAAAAAATTGAATACAATTATTGCCTTGTCTCGCATATAAGTGACACGGATTTCACAAAAAGTGCCTGTCTTGCACATATGCGAGACACTGCGAGAAAACTTGGCGTGGGGGTTAACACAAGCAAAAAGGCCTTGGCGGTCAAAGTGTTAAAGGTCGGTTTGGCAAGGTAGGTAAGTTGAAGAGAATGGCCCTTAACAATTTTTTACCAAGGTGTTGTGTTTATAAATTTTAGTTTAAGTCTAGCTGGATTTAGATTTGCAAAAAATTGAAATGATGTGACTGTGTTTATTATTAATTTATCTACATACCGTATTATGTATTTATTTTATACCTACGTAGTTATAGGTGAGGTGAAATGTACTTAAGGTACTTAAGTTTGTAATTATGTGCTGGACCCATTTTTATCCGAATCCCTATATTGTTTCTGTTATTTCTTCTGCCTGCTTATAAACGTTTTTCTGTTTAAATTACCTCTATCTTCCTTTCTACTTAACTGTATAAGTGTATGGCCACTTGTAGGAAGCTCATGAAGATGTAGGTGTAACAGAGGGCGTTGTACGGGGCCCACGCTAGGATGAGGGAGAACCACCATAAGGACATGATGCTCAGGATTTTCACGTACATTTCAAACCTGGAAAAAGGGATGGAATATATTCGATCATTGAGTTTATGAGACTAGAATAGAATATACCTTGTTTATCCCTGCCCTTTTTCACGTACATTTCAAACCTGGAAAAAGGGATGAAATATATTGAATCATTGACCGAACGTCCGAACGAAGTGAAGGTTTACGTTTTAATTCGACCATTTTGCAATTGGTTTGGATGTTTGATTGTTCCGCTATCCATTCCGTGGTCTGATTTTGATGGAATTTGGTACATATGTTCCTTGAATCAAAGCGCGTCCATCCTTGATTTTTTCTTCTTTTTTTTTACACGATTATGGTCATTTATGACTTGTGCGTTATTCTCTTTGTCTTTATTCAATGTCGCACCATAATAAATTAAAATAAATGAAATTTATTCAATGTATAACTTACGTGTATCTCATCTTATGATGAATTCGACCGTACACGGACATGCGACTATGTACGTGTAAATGTGATGGAATACCCTCAGCTCTGAAATATTTCATCAAATTATTTACGAAGCGCGAGGGAACATGCTTCTGGTGCTCATGCTTTTATTTTTATCCCTTCGGATGGCCTGGGACAATCTTCGAAAGAGAAACCGATTGGAATGCTTGTACTTGAATTAAATATGAGTAAGGTCCCTGTTTAGCTCATTATGTGAACTTCTAAACGTTTAGTATAAGTACATACCTCTCTCAGACAGTCTAGTCTAGTCCTTATTTAGACTGCGGGGGTAAAGGGACTTTTCAGTTTCATGCCAGCAGTATAAATGAGGTATATTCTATTCTAGTCATTAGTGAATGCCGCTCTCACAATCTAGGATTTCATTGAACCCATCATCATTATCAAGTACCTACATATTTGGCAATGTGGTTATACGATGAGCCCAGGTATGGTGTTATGTATAATTATAGTATGCTGGATCCGTACTGCATCATGCCAGATAATGACAATATGGGCTCGTCTCTACAGGGTGATTAGAAAGTTGTGTGTACAGAGTATCACACATTTTTAGTGCTCATATTGTTCATCAGTCAGTATCGTGCATTTCAAATCTCCTGTACATATTTCACTAATGACTGATATAAGATACCTATGTATAACTAATTGCTGAATGTGTAAATCTCCTGTATTGTGTTCAGTGATTTTTGAACTTTATTCTTTACGACAGAACTGTACCTACATATGGTAAAGTTGGTACAGGGGCTGACAACCTTGTAAGATTAATAAAGGTTTATGACTCTAATGAACTTAACATAATTTAAATAGACAGCCTCTTTACAAGGCACACAAAATTAAGGAGCCCGGTAGCGCTCCGCCCCGCCAAGTCAAGAAAGTTTGACCGTTCCATCTAGAAAATTGACCTGATCCTAAATGAGCCTATAACCACAATTTTCTAAATCATTGTGCGAGCCGCGGAAAAATTTTGAAGATAACCTAACCGCCAACTTCCAAGTAAATACAGGGAGTTTAAAACCTCTT
>NW_007384692.1:0-3795 GCF_000475195.1 Diaphorina citri | reverse complement strand
ACGTATATTCTTCTTTTTACATGTCGGTAAAAAAAAAAAAAAAAAAAAACTGTCTTAGTCTTAGAAACATTCAACTAAAATAGGAAAATTCTTTACCTGAACCGAACCATTAGTTTTAAAACAATGAATTGTCATTCATTCGATAAAATTGAATGATAAGAACATCCATCTATCACCTCATCAAAAATAAAAAACATGTCTTATTGGCGTTGGAAACACTACATATTTTAGTTAATTATTAATAACTAGGGGAAGTGAAACATTTGACACAAAGTATAAAAGATTAGGTTATCTATCTCGGATTTTCGACGACCCTGAGTAAGAAAATGGCGATATCGGGACATTCATTCCTCAACACAAATCCAGAAGAATGACTAACTGACACATCAGGAGCTCATCAACGAAAAATGTTTGCGTGAGTGATAAGTGTGTGTAGAGATAATTTTTAATTTCTCCATTTGGGTAGACGATTGAAAAAACAATCTCTCTCTCTCTCTCTTCCTCTCTCTCTCTCTCTCTCCTCTCTCTCTCTCTCTCTCTCTCTCTCTCTCCCCCCCCCAAACTATCTCCCTTGACATTGACGATTCCAGAATAGCAGGGCTTTAGATTCTCTTCTTTCTGTCCTATTCCTCTTTTTGGTCGGTAAGGCTCTTGCTTGGAGTAGGGAAGTCCTATACTTTTGGGCGGGGTCCACACATACTTTTGATTTCCATTTCTTTTTGGCCAAAAAATTGGTAGTACGATTTTGGGAATGGACCCACTTCTCCACAGGAAGTCCAGAAGCTCACTCCCGCCTATCGACTGTGGACTGGTGGTCACCGTTAGCAGGTACTACACCACAACTTCTTGGCAGTCATCTATTGTTTCGCGAAGGTCCAGTTACTCTTTCGAGTTATTTAAGCGAGCGTTCATAGCGTGGTGACACGAGCCTTATAGCGGACTTTAACAACCTAATAGTACTCTTGTTGGTTTTGTGCTTATATCCTCCAAAACTAGAAAACAATAAAAATCTTTTCAGGGATACACAAGAATGCCCCGGTATACCATGTTAACACATTTGGGTCTCATCTGTGTCTCGGTATTAATACCATGTTAACACATTCCTGAAAATTGCAGAAGGTACCGCTAGTTGCACAATTCTAGTGATTTTAATTCGTTGTACCACCAAACTTCCATTTGCACCCTACCTGGTAGACCCGTTAAAAGTACTACGACCGAAAAGGGTTAGGGTGAGTCCGACCCACTCCAAACATTCTAAGCATATCCTACGCGGGAGGTAAAAAAAACCCCGAGAAACGGGGATGTGGAGATTAGGAGTCTAAACCC
The DNA here is from genome assembly GCF_000475195.1 of Diaphorina citri. Lineage (NCBI taxonomy): Eukaryota > Metazoa > Arthropoda > Insecta > Hemiptera > Psyllidae > Diaphorina > Diaphorina citri. The sequence continues at coordinate 2,469 of NW_007384692.1, read as the reverse complement.
GAAAAAAGAAATTCTTGACCCACTCAATTACATTCGTCCACTCATTGAACAGCGTCTAACCACCATTTTTGATTCGTGTTGTTCTCGAATCCAAGGAATCACAATCTTCCACTGTAACTTGGACCTTTTTCAGAACTGTAACTTGTGGACCTTTTTTTCATTTGGGACCTAGTCAAAGTGTGTTTGGAGGAGCACCTTATAAAAGGTGTGCAACTCTTTGAACTCGTAATAAAACCCACGTCTATAAAAGAAGGGTGAGGTCGAAAAGAAAGAGAAGACCCAACAGAAAGAAAGTACTAGGTTTAAAGGTCATTAAAGGCGGTGAACCCATGCAAAGGACTCAAGAACGAGAGCTGCTAGACACTTTCTTTGTCCCCATTTTTAATTTTTAATGGTATGTAACAACAACATCGTCGTCCCCGCAGGAGTAATACGTAGGGGTCGAAGGCAGACACATATTTATGAACCCTGAGTACACGAAGTTTGGTTTCTTTAGAAAATTTTTTCCTTTCTCCCTTTAGAGAAACGGATGTCAGGGATGGGGAACGTTTTAGATGTTGTAATCGAGGGAATCGAGTACAAACAAATAATAATAATAAAATCTAGAAATCTACCGTACCCAAAATGGGAGGTAAACCATTGTTCCATGGTTGGATTAGTGTAATTGGAGTGGTCAGACTCACCCCGTTTCCTTTGTGGTCGTCGTGTGTTTATGGTCTGACAGAGGGTAGGTCTATGGTTGGTATACAATCTGCATCGAATTGAAGTTAATAGGTAACCCTTGACCCGTAAGTTACCTATAGCATTTTGGAAGTGAGTGGACGGAACGTCACTATAGGTGTACCTGTCTTCTGTGGTTTAACAAACTTAGACCAGGCCTACTCGACAAGGAAAGGTATGACCAACTTCGTTACTAACTCTTTATGGTGTTCCTCTACAGACAAGACTGTTTCGGTGAGGTGTCTAAAAGTTCTCAACGCGACTTTGTACTACCTTTTTAAGTAGAGTTGTTGTTGCTTGCCTCCTCCCAGAAGCCCAAAGGGTCTCAAAATGAGGCTGTAAACCTGGGCTAAGCTAACTTTAAAACACTGGAAATTCAGTACATGTTTGTGTCGTGTAAACTGGAAGTATACAATTAGGAACATGGTCGTTAACAAAAAGTAATTGAAAAAGGTCGTTGAAAAACGGTACTTTATATTTTGAGTTCTTTGTCGAGGAATATAAAATACATTGCACAATGTGGTTCTCAATAATAATTTATATTGATAGGGGCCAAATTCGCAATAAAAAATTATTATATTGATAAAAGCCAACACATCTCAAAATGCTCATCAACAATAATTCATATTGACCAAACTCTCAATAAAAAATTATATTGATAAAAGCCAACATATCTCAAAAACTTTGACCGAATACATACATTACTTTCCTTCCTATAGGATAAGGAAAGTAATAAAAAATTGACGATAGGGGACAATAATTCTCAATAATAATTCATATTGATGGAGGACAACTCTTCTCCCCACTCGGAAGGCATGGGTTCGACTCCGTCCGAGGATCTGCAACACGGGAAGATGCATTTCTCGTGACACAGCGTAGTCTTGATCAGATAGCGCACTCGTTTGCATCCCAGGACACAGATGTAGAAGATGATGGCCACTTGTAGGAAGCTCATGAAGATGTAGGTGTAACAGAGGGCGTTGTACGGGGCCCACGCTAGGATGAGGGAGAACCACCAGAGGGACATGATGCTCAGGATTTTCACGTACATTTCAAACCTGGAAAAAAGGGATGAAATATATTGAATCATTGACCGAACGTCCGAACGAAGTGAAGGTTTACGTTTTAATTCGACCATTTTGCAATCGGTTTGGATGTTTGATTGTTCCGCTATCCATTCAGTGGTCTGATTTTGATGGAATTTGGTACATATGTTCCTTGAATCAAAGCACGTCGATCCTTGTTTTTTTTCTTCTTTTTTTTTGCACGATTATGGTCATTTATGACTTGTGCGTTATTCTCTTTGTCTTTATTCATTGTCGCACCATAATAAATTAAAATAAATGAAATTTATTCAATGTATAACTTACGTGTATCGCATCTTATGATGAATTCGACCGTAGACGGACATGCGACTGATCTTCTGCGCCGTCGTCAGATAGAAAAATGTGTTGACTAGAAGGATGGAACCCACTGAGATGAAGAAAATGGAGATGCCCAACCATCCTGAGGAAAAAAAAAAGACATCCTGTTAATGATGGCAGCTGTTGTATAGTCTCAGGAAGGGGTGCAATAGTCCTACATACTGGACTCTGCACACAGGAATTTCGTCAGAAAAGACCCCCATTTCAATGTAATGTAATGGTCTCAGAGAGGACGAAACAAGTTCAATCTAAAGGCACACTTTTGCAGGCGTTTTTGATTTTACTCCCAAGGTTGTTTTACTCGAAAAGTAGCTTCCGGTGCCTA
>NW_007384691.1:0-3649 GCF_000475195.1 Diaphorina citri | reverse complement strand
TCAATGAGTGTTACAATAGATCCACATGAAATGGTATGCTCATAGCGGAGATAGATCGAGAAAGATAGATAATACACATATTATTGTTTTAGTTATGGTTATGTAGTCCAATTCGAAGCAGAGGGAGGTTTAGGTTGCTTCGCGGGAGGAGAATCTTTTGATTTTTCAACCATGGCTCTGACTGTCCTCCTCTTTACAGCTACTGACTTTTATCTTTCTCTGTAGAGAATCGTTTGATTGAAGTTTGTCTATAGGAAATTTAAAGATTATAAACGGAATAGAAATGAGTTGGTTAAGTCCTAATCACTGAACAAGCGTACAACTTAGAACTTTGTTGATGTTGATTAATTTTATTGTAATTTACATTAGGTTGGCTGAAACGGGCTCAGAACGTCGAATCTTCATCAATGTTTAGCCTGCCTAGTTAGCTTGGTGGGTAGAGTGTCTGCCTTGTAATCACTAGGCCGCGTTTTCGATTCCCAGCCGGGGCGGATTTTATCCTGAACGGATAATGTTTGTTCTCGGAACGGCTGGATTTCTTCTATTTCGTCGCCCCAGGTTGGAATCGAATCCGCGACCAAGCGCTTACAGGGCAGGAGTTTCTTATAATTATTGATTGAATGGGTGAGTAGAACAACCAGGAATGTTAAAAATCCATTTTTTCCCAGCCGGGGCGGATTTTATCCTGAACGGATAATGTTTGTTCTCGGAACGGCTGGATTTCTTCTATTTCGTCGCCCCAGGTTGGAATTGAATCCACGACCAAGCGCTTACAGGGCAGGAGTTGCTTATAATTATTATTGATTGAATGGGTGAGTAGAACAACCATCAGGAATGTTAAAAATCGATTTTTCAGGAGAGCAATTATAGTGCAAAAATCTTATACCTATGGATCTAAGGGGTATTTCCCCTCCATATACTCACAGAGACGATAGAAAAAAGTAGGTACATTCAATTATTAGAATAGATCAATAGAATCTTATGAATGCCTTATAATTAAATGAATATGCAACGTGCTACATAACAATCGAGGGTTTACCCTCACAGCCGGAAAAAATCAGAAAAACATGATTGTTGACATCGACGCCCATCCAAATACCAACCACGCACGACGCTGCTTAACTCTTTTGATAAATTGGGGTGAATTCTACGTGCCGCTGCACGTTAGCTGTTGTGCAACAGACATTAAAGACGATCTGATTTCTTTTTTTAATATTTGATAGAGGGAAGTGTAACTGCTGAGGTCTTATCGTCCCGAAACCGAAGAGAAGAGTAAGACAGGATAGAAGAAATCCAGCCATTCCGAGAACAAACATTATCCGTTCAGGATAAAATCCGCCCCGGCTGGGAATCGAAAACGCGGCCTAGTGATTACAAGGCAGACACTCTACCAAGCTAACTAGGCAGGCTAAACATTGATGAAGATTCGACGTTCTGAGCCCGTTTCAGCCAACCTAATGTAAATTACAATAAAATTAATCAACATCAACAAAGTTCTAAGTTGTACGCTTGTTCAGTGATTAGGACTTAACCATCTCATTTCTATTCCGTTTATAATCTTTAAATTTCCTATAGACAAACCCCAATCAAACGATTCTCTACAGAGAAAGATTTCAGAAAAAAGTCAGTACCTGTAAATAGGAGGACAGTCAGAGCCATGGTTGAAAAATCAAAAGATTCTCCTCCCGCGAAGCAACCTAAACCTCCCTCTGCTTCGAACAAACCCGATGGAAAACCAGCAGGTGAAAAACCGACGAGTGATAAACCATCTCTAACTAAAGTGAAAAACCGGCAGGTCCAAAAGTCGAACAACCCCAAGTCCAACCAAAGAGCAAACTGACCGCCCTTCTGCGGAAATCAACCAAAGACGTTGGGTCTCATGCCAGCACCCCAGGACATGGTGTAGAGGGGGGATGGCTGGCCAGGAATTTCAACTCAGTCACGGTCCAAGGGCGGGCCAATGTGGCCCTGGCCTCCATTGTGTTTTGGACAGCTCTGATCCTGTGGGTGGCTAAGGGGACCGGCAAGAAGTCCAAAGGCGGCGAGAAATAATCTGGGTCAGAGGAAAGTATCGTGTATTATTGTAGGTACCAGGATTTCCAAGCAAAGTATTGTGTGTAATATTGTCATTCAGTTAATGAACAGGTAGTCTTTTCTCTATTTTCATTGAAGATCTTCATATCATATAACTTTTTGGTACTTGTGCAGAAGTCACGTCCGTGGAATTGGCACAAACGAGCAGTGACCAGTGTTATAGGGTTAGGTTAAATGCAAGAAGGAGTTTTCACAATTAGAGCAGTGATTAGTGTTATTATAGGGTTAGGTTTAATACAAAAAGGAGCTTTTCTTTTCCACGGACGTGACTTTGCATAATTACCCCCAATCTTATTTGGGCGGCCTTACAATCCTTACACTGTACTAAATAAAATTTTGAATTCTTCCCAGGTGATGTTCGGAGTAGACACTTCCGTAAGCCATTGTGCTGCTGGTCCTTTTAATGCTTGGCCCAGTGTTAGAATAAGATCACTCCCAAACCTAGGGTTTTCAGAAAAACAAACGTCTGCTGTTTGAAGCCAGGCTTTTGCATCAACATTGTCCAGAGAAGGATTGAATTCGGGCAAAGTTAGGACTCTATTATTTTTGACCAATTCTCTCAATAATTCCCGTACCTCAGGATAGGGTTGGGACATCGAGACGAAAACATCGATGTTCGATACATCGATGTTTTTAAACTTCGATATATCGCGTATCCGATGTATCGTAATCAAAAACATCGATGTTGACATCGATGTTTTTGTTCCGATGTAACAATGTTTTCAAAACATCGATGTCCGATGTAACAATGTTTTCAAAACATCGATGTCCGATGTAACAATGTTTTCAAAACATCGATGTCCGATGTAACAATGTTTTCAAAACATCGATGTCCGATGTAACAATGTTTTCAAAACATCGATGTCCGATGTAACAATGTTTTCAAAACATCGATGTCCGATGTAACAATGTTTTCAAAACATCGATGTCCGATGTAACAATGTTTTCAAAACATCGATGTCCGATGTAACAATGTTTTCAAAACATCGATGTCGGTGTCCCAACCTAGGGTTGGGACATCGAGACGAGAACATCGATGTTCGATACATCGATGTTTTTAAACTTCGATATATCGAGTATCCGATGTATCGTAATCAAAAACATCGATGTTGACATCGATGTTTTTGTTCCGATGTAACAATGTTTTCAAAACATCGATGTCCGATGTAACAATGTTTTCAAAACATCGATGTCGGTGTCCCAACCTAGGGTTGGGACATCGAGACGAGAACATCGATGTTCGATACATCGATGTTTTTAAACTTCGATATATCGAGTATCCGATGTATCGTAATCAAAAACATCGATGTTGACATCGATGTTTCTGTTCCGATGTATCGATGTTTTCAAAACATCGATGTCGATGTCCCAACCCTAGAGGGAACTGTAACAACTGAGGTCTTATCGTCCCGAAACAGAAGAGAAAAGATAGTCCTCCTTATAATTATTATAGAAAGCTAACTATTTCGAGAACGAATTGATACAATTGTATCACAAGCCTCATGTCCAGTTTTCCAATCTCAACATGAGCCTTTAATTATTTCTTAAGTCAAAT
>NW_007384690.1:2478-3650 GCF_000475195.1 Diaphorina citri | reverse complement strand
CGGAGGGGGAGAGGGGGGCCGGCTGGACGTTGTGCTCCTCTTTCATGTGATTCTGAAAATAGAGAGGAAGTAAAATAAATTAAATAAAACTAAACTAAATTAAAGGTAAAATTAATTTTGGAAAAAGAGAAAATTGGCTATAGGTATTTAGATTTTTTTTTGTCTCTACCTACGCTACGCTTGGAAACTTGGAATAGCTACGAAATGTATTCAGTCTTTTGACCAGTGGAGTCATTATTACTAGGGTAATAAAAAATATGACAAAGACAGAAATAAATAATAAAGGAGGTTAGGAGGCTCTTTGTAATACTGTGATATCGAAAAAAAAAGAGTTTATTTCGTGAAACAACTTTTACATTAGACGCATGTGGTCTGTGTCGTAGCATACCCATCCCGTAGTATGCCTCTCATCAGATGGGCGAGAAGAGACCCAATACTTCCCATTTAGGAGCTGGGTCAACAGGAGCGCAACCCGTTGATATATTTGCAATCGAAAAACGAGCATAAATCTTTGTCGATGGTGGGATTCGAACCCGGGACCTTCTGCATGGCAAGCGCAATATCATTGGGCTAACCGTGCTCCCAGGTAACTTTGTGAATGTCCATTTTAACTAGTGGGTGGTATGAAAACGAATACTACTTCACTTTTTGTACGTCCAAAACGACCTTACGAGCCCAAATTTTGGCCTTTCAGTCGGGGAGTCGGGGATTCGAACCCGGGACCACCTTCCGCATGGCAAGCAAGTCAATATTTTCGTAATTCCTACTCGAATCGAACCCTCACCTGCAAGTCCTCCGGCTTTTTTTTTTTTTTTTTTAAGGTAGAAACTATGGAGGTATTTATATTTATACCTTTATGATAGAAACATATTACCATTACATCACATCACGTCACGTGAGCTCATGGGAAGTCAGAAAGATGTTTTTTTTTTTTCATAATATTGTAGATAATCTCGTTCAGGACAGTCACCACCATGATTGTTAATGAGAGAGGCCCATCTCCAAGAAGTTAGCTAATAGCTTAGGAGATGTATTTTATTATATACCATATCTTGAAAATATTAATCAATCAATCAATCAAAACTACTCTCACGTGACGTGATTGTAGTGTGTTTCTAGATTTAAACAAAGAGTCTAAATAAAGTCCACAGCATTGGGAGAGAGAAGAGAGG
>NW_007384690.1:0-1677 GCF_000475195.1 Diaphorina citri | reverse complement strand
AAAAATCTGGTGTGAACATCACACGACTTTCCTTATCCTATTGAATGGTGCTTATTTGGGTGTTCTGTTGTAACATTTACAATATCTCTAACCGTTTAGTCGATATAGCTGAAAACCGCCAAAAAGCGGTCAAAATACCGCCAACCGCAGCACCTATTTTAACCAAACGTTAGCCTTACCGTTCTCGAAATATTTTGTTTACAGACACACACACGGACCAATGGCTGAAACTTTGGATTTAGGCTCTAGGGACCTCAAAACGTGTTTTGACACTAAAAACTGACCATCGAAAATTTGACCCGATTACATTACTTTCCTTCCTATAGGATAAGGAAAGTAAAAAGGGAGAATAGGTTTGAAGAGATCCTGTAACATAAATAGAAGAGAATATAGAAAAAATAAACGAAACAAAAAAGAATAAAAACAGAAACAAAGAACAAATAAGGTAGTGAAGAGAACAGTTATTCTGATGGGAGGGTGGGGACCTGGCTGTAATGGTGGGTCCAGACTTGTGCAATGCAATGAAATTCGTTAGTTTGGACGTGTTTGAGAAAGTTGCAGCAAAGTTTTTTGAACATTGCAGCAAACGTTTGTGGGTATCCGAGAGGTTGGCGGTTTTCTGGCGAATGTCTTTGATGTGCGTTGCACTAGTTTGGACGTGTTTGCAAAGCATCGTGCAATGCAATGCAAATGATGTACCTACTATAGGCCATTACTAGTTGAGTATCGGTATTCTCGGATACATGAAAATTCTCGGATACATGAAAAACGTTCGCATTCGTCAGATTTGATTTAATGGCTAGTAATGGCCTATAGTAGGTACATCATTTGCATTGCATTGCACGATGCTTTGCAAACACGTCCAAACTAGTGCAACGCACATCAAAGACATTCGCCAGAAAACCGCCAACCTCTCGGATACCCACAAACGTTTGCTGCAATGTTCAAAAAACTTTGCTGCAACTTTCTCAAACACGTCCAAACTAACGAATTTCATTGCATTGCACGTTGCATTGCACAAGTCTGGACCCACCATTAGAGTTTTTAGCTTTTCAGTGGCGGGAGTTTTACTCTGCATTCGGGGACAAGCTACCTGCCTTCTCACATTAACCTCACCTAGCCTGAGTGGGACCGGGGAAAAGGACATGATTGCCCAGATGCTCACCCATCGGGATACTAGGCTACGCACAACGTTGTTTCAGTGATCCGTTGGAAATTGGTGTATTTAATGGGCTCTTGTCAAAACTCTCAATTCCCAATATTAGTGGAGATGTCAAAACTCTCAATATTAGTGTTAACATACTATCATGTAACATACTATCATGTAACATACTATCATGTATTTAAACAATAAAAATAATTGAATTGAATTGAATTGAATAGTGGAGATGTCAAAACTCCCAATATTAGTGGAGATGTCAAAACTCTCAATTTTGCAACCACGCGACATTGACTACACTGAGAAAAAAAAAAATTGGACGAAAATCCTACCAGTCTCTTGTAGAATCCTTCAAGTCTCTTGAGATGTTGAAGTTCTTTTGATTCGGATTCAAGAACATAGAGAAAAGTACATAGGTACCTAGGTTTTTTATACTTGCGCAATAGTCCAACAACTTGGCGGGATAGCATACTGCTAGAATTTGAACGCTTTTTTCTCTCAGTGTAGCGCCGCGCCGA
>NW_007384689.1:0-3651 GCF_000475195.1 Diaphorina citri | reverse complement strand
ACAAGTAGGTCTAGGAAAGTAACTCAACATTGTACCTACTTTATGACCGTATGATTATGAGCCATCACCTGGTCATGCACTCAGGTCAAGTGAGATCATCTTTATTCATCCGATACGATGCAATGTAGCAAAACATCCAATATCTACTTTATTTTATTATCTTCTAGAGAAGATGAAGAAGAAGTAGAGGGAGAAGAAGAAGAAAAAGAAGAAGAAGGAGCAGCAGACGATAAAGGGGGAGAAGGATAAGAAAAAGCAGAGGAAGACGAAAAAGAAGAAGCAGAAGAAGAAGAAAAAGAAGAAGGCGCAGAAGAAGAAGAAGAAGTAGACCGTATGATTATGAGCCATCACCTGGTCATGCACTCAGGTCAAGTGAGATCATCTTTATTCATCCGATACGATGCAATGTAGCAAAATATCCAATATCTACTTTATTTTATTATCTTCTAGAGAAGATGAAGAAGAAGAAGAAGAAGAAGGAGCAGCAGACGATAAAGGGGGAGAAGCAGAAGAAGACGAAAAAGAAGAAGCAGAAGAAGAAGAAGAAGAAGACAAAGAAGTAGCAGAATAAGAAGATGACAAAGCAGCAGAAGAACAGGCGAAAAAATGCCATGAATAAAAAACCAATTAGATTTGAGCAGGCATCGAGATAAGACCTATGGAGCAGTACTATGGACGGAGATTTCGTATCGACCATCGACAGGATTGGCTCAGTCCACAATTTATCCCCCACCTGGATTGCAACACCAATTTCCCCGGCCAAGTCATGGAATGTCAGACCTAGTCACCACATCGACAGGTCCGCAGTGGTATCCAGAGGTACTCCGGGACAAGGTCTTGTTCAGTCAATGATTGATTTATGCCACGATTAATATTCATATTGAAATATGAGCATACTTCTTGTGAACCTCTGTGCGTTCTACAGGATGGGCTTACGGTTATGGGTTTGTGTCCCGGGAACAGGTTGAATTTTTGACCCCGGCATAGGTAGGGTTTGTGTCCCCGGCACAGGGCCTAGCTCCCAATCAAGACGGACACTAGAAAAAAAAAGCGCCGTCCCCGTCTCGGGACGGCTGGCTGTCTCTCATCCTGTCTTCTTTCTTTCTTCGGCCTTAGCAGTTGAAGTTATCTCTATCAAACCTCTTAAAAAATACTAACTTCTAGCTATTAGTAATACTAGACTACCCTGTATAAGATTAAAATAAATGAAAAATAAACACTCGCATATTGTAATTATTCTACTTTGCCTACCTAATTATAACTGTACAAAAAAATTGTTTTATTTCAATCCAGCTAAGAATAGGTTCAATCAATCAGCTTACCTACCTACATACGTAGGTACGATGAATTTCAAATATTTTTCATTAATTTATATTTTATCTATTACCTAGGTTCGAGAAAACGTCACTTATACACATCGATCAAATAGGCGGGAAAACTCGTTCAAGAGAATAAAATTGACGGAAAGGGGTAGGTATCGATTATTACTTACTAAATTTATTTATTTGTGGACCCAGCGAAAAAGACGAGGTGGCATAAAATCTGATACCTATGACTTAAGCAGTTGGAAATGGTTGTCACCAAATCAAGAGATTTGGAACTTACCAGAACTCTTTATTGAGAAGCCTACATACATCCCACGAGATGCCAACAGCCAAAGAAAAGCCAAGTTATCGAAAGCCAACAAAAAGGTACCTTCTCATCACGCCTAGGTATATTTTATCTATTACCTAGGTTCGAGAAAACGTCACTTATACACATCGATCAAATAGGCGGGAAAACTCGTTCAAGAGAATAAAATAGACGGAAAGGGGTAGGTATGGATTATTACTAAATTTATTTATTTGCGGACCCAGCGAAAAAGACGAGGTGGCATAAAATCTGATACCTATATGACTTAAGCAGTTGGAAATGGTTGTCACCAAATCAAGAGATTTGGAACTTACCAGAACTCTTTATTGAGAAGCCCACATCCCACGAGATGCCAACAGCCAAAGAAAAGCCAAGTTATCGAAAGCCAACAAAAAGGTACCTTCTCATCACGCCGATCCATCAAATCATAGTTGGTTTTTCCAAGATCGCTAGATTAGAAAATAGCTATTTTTCAAAGTCTCATTATTTCTCACTTTAAATATAAATAAGTGATCCGAATAGATTTCTGAATTAAATTTCCGTTGACTTTGATCTTATGGTCAGGATTACCATTAACCTGTTCGAGCCTCAGATATTGTTGCTATCTTCGCCGTCATTGTTCTTGTAGCGGTGTAGCTGCACCAATTTCTGAATTAAATTTCCGTTGACTTTGATCTTATGGTCAGGATTACCATTAACCTGTTCGAGCCTCAGATATTGTTGCTATCTTCGTCGTCATTGTTCTTGTAGCGGTGTAGCTGCACCGAGGGGGGTCGATGGTCTCTAGCCAAAATTACTTGGCCCGTCCCGAACTGCAGTCAACCAACATGAGGACTTGTGCTTTTCCTTTGCGTGTTAAAACCTTTGTAACCTAAAGCCAGCCAGGTTGTGCTGATTGTACACGGGAATAAGAAAAAGAAGAAAAAAAAATATTAATGGACTGCCCAAAGTTTGGCTTGCCAAAACGACACAGCATACTTCTCAGACAATATTGTTACATTTAAAATGAGGTTGAATTGTTGAAATGAGATAGCACAATGGCTAGGTTCCAGAATTATAGTTCCTCAAGCACTGAAAAATGACATGTTACATAAATGCCACAAAGGACATTTAGGTATGAACAAAGCCAAACTGCGAGCTCAAAATGCAGTGTGGTGGCCAAATATGTTGCGAGATATAGAAGACTTTATTAAAAACTGTCCCGAAGGGGTTAACACGGAGCCTTCAACTTTAAATGACAAGATCATGATGCTCAGATCGATCTAATAGATAAGAGAGCCAGCATGAGACTTGAAGTAGTCAGTTAGTCATTGGGTACGCCTACTCTACTCTACGGCAGTGCTTTTCAAAATAGAACAAACTAAAAGGGATTTAAGTTCGGAATGTAAAGTGGTAGAAGGCTTGTAGAACACTTTGCGCGCGGGATGACGGATCAGTACCTAGGCTTAAGCCCTAAGAGACTTGAAGTAGTCAGTTAGTCATTGGGTACGCCTACTCTACTCTACGGCAGTGCTTTTCAAAATAGAACAAACTAAAAGGGATTTTGGTTCGGAATGTAAAGTGGTAGAAGGCTATCGGGTATTAGATGGCTCGCAGGGGTACAACCAAGGGCCCCCTATAATTGGAGATTGGAGCATCCCACCCCCGTAAATCTATTGACCCAAGGTGGCCCTCAGGCAAAACCTTCGCGGAGGCTCCGAAAAGTACATTTCATAGGTACATGTTTCAACTTGAGTTTCAACACAAGAAAGTCTATGAACATTCAAGACCTCATCGGTGAAATATTTTAAAGCTCCACAGGGAAAGGAAAGCTAAGTGGTTGGGTGGAAGAGCTCTTCCAGAAGAACCCTGCCACTTAAGGTACTTTGTATGTTAACGGAATAAAACTTAGTTCTTAGTACTTTGAAAAGAAAGAAATTATAATTGCGTTAAGCATAAATACTATGTACTTGTCACAAATGTCTTTCCCCGCTCAATACACTACGCTAAATTTTATGACTTGACTTGGACTCGAACCAC
>NW_007384688.1:0-3651 GCF_000475195.1 Diaphorina citri | reverse complement strand
GAAAAAAGAAAAAAAAAAAAAAAAAAAAAAGAGAAGTGGGGAAAAAAAATAACAAACAAACATTTTATTATGTATGGAAGGAAAAGAATAATAATTATTCCTATTATGGTGTATTTATACATGCATTACCTATGCTACGCAGGTTTTTTCCCCTTTTTTTACTTTCCTTATCCTACAGGAAGGAAAATAATGTAATCGGGTCAAATTTTCGATGGTCAGTTTTTAGTTCCAAAACACGTTTTGAGGTCCCTAGAGCCTAAATCCAAAGTTTCAGCCATTGGTCCGTGTGTGTCTGTGTGCCCTGTCTGTAAACAAAATATCTCGAGAACGGTAAGAGCTAGAGACTTGAAATTTGGTATGTATCTTTCAAATGTGACAAGAATGCGACACGTAAACAAAATATCTCGAGAACGGTAAGAGCTAGAGACTTGAAATTTGGTATGTATCTTTCAAATGTGACAAGGATGCAACACGTTTTATTAAAAAGGTGCTGCGGTTGGCGGTATTTTGACCGCTTTTTGGCGGGTTTCGACCGCTTTTTGGCGGTTTTCAGCTATACCGACCAAACGGTTAGAGATATTGTAAAAGTTTGGCTATAACAACAAGAACACCCAAAATAAGCATCATTCAATAGGATGAGGAAAGTCGTGTGATGTTCACACCAGATTTTCTTCTCGTGTACAGACAGGGTTTTTCGTCAGCTTCTCAATCAGCCCTAACTAGGGTGATTGCTTTGGGCTGACGTTTGGTTTCGGCTGCAAATTTTACGAGCGAATGCCTTTCGCACTCCAACGTTTGCTATTTCTTTAGCACGGGAAATTCAGGCTTTTATACTCTCTGTTTAAAATCCCCCAGTCAGACATACCTACCTTGCCTACCTAAGTAGGTAGGTACCTACCTAGATTTCATATTATTAGGTACCGAGGCACTTTTGTCATCTCCACCAAATCTTTCTCTTATTGCATATTGCATACTTGAAAATAATTAAACGGCATTCATACAATAGAGCCTATTCGATTCACTGGGACCTTATTTTACAAAGAGGAAGGAATTAAAATTTAATGCTTTTCAGGAATTAAAATTTCAAAGAGCATGTGAGTTGAGTAGTGATGTGTGGTGAGGTTTTAAAAAGGGGAAACTATAAACTCATATTAAGGAGCGCGGTAGCGCTCCGCCCCGCCAAGTCAAGAAAGTTTGACAGCGCTACTAGAGATATTATACGCGATATTATGTATACCTACCTACCTAGCTACAGTATGCCGTTCCCACTTGTCGTGAGTTTCATCCGATTTTTTCCCGTGTGTCCTGTAGGCAATGTAAGTTAAATGAGAGTGATCACACTACACACGACACGATTTTTTTCCGAACGACAAGTGTGAACGGGGCTTAAGTAGAGAGTTGAGAGAAAGGTAACATTCCCTAGCTTCCGGGAGACGGTACGACACTGGCAATATTACATCAGTCTAGATTTAAGTATCTAAGTACCAAGTACATATCTAGCTACTTATTCAGTATCTAAGTACCTAGGTAATATCTACTTATTCAAGTACCTATCTACTTATTGAGTATCTAAGTACCTACACGCGCCCCTGGTAATTTTACATCTGTCTAGAATCTTATATTATAAGAACAAGAACTCATTCACAGTTCACATTTCATAGTTCACACACTGATCGCTCTATCTCGATAACCACAACACCTAGAAAGCTGAAATTTGGTAGGGATATTCCTTTTATGGTCTAGGTGTGCAATAAGAAAGGATTTTGCGAAAATCTAAACCGATCCTGAGATATGATCAATTTTTGATCGCTAAAATCACCATAAGAAATACACAGAGTGCAGAGACTGAGGGAGAGAAAACTTTTCCTCGCTCGCCAAATATTTGAGTTTCGTTTATGTTTTTAGTTTGACAAGTTCGGCCATGCCTTTTCCACAAGTTTGGCCATGCCTCGGGATGAACTAGCGGGATTCCGGAGCGAAGCGACGGAATTCAGCTAGTATCTTATATTATAAGAACGAGATCCATTCACAGTTCACACACTGATCGCTCTATCTCGAGAACCACAACACCTAGAAAGCTAAAATTTGGTAGGAATATTCCTTTTATGGTCTAGATGTGCAATAAGAAAGGATTTTGCGAAAATCTAAACCGATCCTGAGATAGGTATGATCAATTTTTCATCGCCCCCCACCCTCATTAGTGTTTGGACCCTCGGACCCCCCTTCTCGGCAAAGTCCTGCTGGATACGGCCCTGTCTCCATTGGGTTTCAGTACTGCCGACCGGACGATTCCCTATCACTCTTTTCTGGTATAGGTACTTTTTTGAGATGATGTTATTATAATTATCCTGTGTTAAAATATAACATGTTATCATATAATATGTGTTATAACACTGTATTCAGGATCAATAAAATTATACCTACATAAAAAAAGTACCTAGCTACCTCTTCAATTCCGTTCTATCTGCCTACATGCCTCGTGGAAGTCAGCAAATTGCTTTGAAAATTTCTTCGCTTCGCGGAAGAACGCGTAAACCGTTGAGCAACAACGAATTAAAAATAATTAAAATGAAACAGAAATAATATAATTTTATAATGTTCAAGCTTTAAGGTTGGTACGTAAATGTACCCTGATGGAAGTGTTTAACGTAGCATTATCGTAGTATGTACAAGGTACATAGTTACATACATATGTATATGTATGTACCTAGGTACCTATAAGCGTGAAGTTTTAATGAGTCGAAAACAGCACTGACTCCCAACCCCGAGGTGCTGGGTTCAAATCCCGGTCAGGGCGGAAATTTTTCAACCAAACTTTTCCGTTCTGGGATAGGCATGGATGTAAAAGAATGTGCCTTGAAGTAATGCGAACGCGGTGCCGAGGTAGATACGATCTTTCAAAACTTCAACCCAAATCACTCGTTTTACCTACATTTAAATAAATTCACATTCTTTTCTATTAACATGCATTAACTCACAAGAAGTGAGGAAAATTTATGCGAAACTTTGCAATTCTATCGAAACTCGCAATTTATCGCACATTCTGGAACATTGTGTCAAGTTCGAGTCTTGCCAACATCTGTTAATATTGACTTAAAATAAGGAGTTCCCAAAATAGGGGGCGACAACCTCCTGAGGGACGTGCGGACAAGTCAGGAGGGGCGCGACTCTTAGGCGAGAAAAAAAATCTAGGTAGGTACTAGATTCTTATTCAAAGTACCACCGTAGAGCAGATTAAGGTTCGTTCTCGGAACGGGTGGCTTTCTCCTATCCCGTCCTCCTCTCTTCGATTTCGGGACGATAAGACGTCCGTTATCACAGTTCCCTCTATCAAACCTCGAATGGAGTCTTTGATCAATGAAATCAGTTGTTGAAACTTCATTCTCCCAAATTTAGTACAGGAGCGAAGTACAAAAACTTTAGCACCCCCTGACTTGAAGCAATACTTATTACCACAAGAACAACTTGGAAACTTAGCGCTCTGCTTTCTTGTTGAACTTTTCAATAACAGAATTGAAATTTTTCGACGGGTGTTCCGAACAAAACTCAACTTGTAAGGGGGGGCGGGATTCCTTTTGCCTTGGCGGGATTAATTGTAGGGAGCGGGATTCCTTTGGTGGGATTCTTTTGCAGTTCAAGGGCTTCTAGGAA
>NW_007384687.1:0-3290 GCF_000475195.1 Diaphorina citri | reverse complement strand
GAAGCGCTAGGCCTGGGGCGGATTTTATCCTGAAGGTATATTGTTCGTTCCCGGAACGACTGTCTTTCTCTTATCCTGTCTTCCTTCTCTCTTTGATTTCGGGACGATAAAACCTTAGCAGTCTCAGTTCCCTCTGTCAAACTTCTTGGAAAAAATGTAAAAAAGCGTCTTTGGTAATCTACTATTCCCCGGATCTATGATATCATGGTAAAAACACACTGCCCTCACGTCACGTTAGCTCAAGTGAGGGCAGTGTATCGTGAACGAAATCTACTATCATCGGGGCACTTTGAACCACATCTTTCTGACTCCCCATGAGCTCACATGACGTGAGGTCCGTGTATCTTGAATGAAATCACCTACTTTATTATGGGAGCACTTTGAACCACCTCTTTTTGACTTCCCATGAGTTCACGTGATTTGTGGACAGTGTGTTTCTACCTTTCATGTGTTTCCTTGGAGAGGGGTTGGAGAATGTCTCCGAGCCTTCTCGGGGCTAACTTGAAATATAAATCTTGGTCATTATATGAACGTCATCCGAGATTTTAGCTTATAGATTTATTTATTTTTTGTCCAAGTGTTTACAACATTAAATCTTCGTATTTTGCTGACATTGAATTCGTGTCAATTCCTCCTCCTCCTACTTCCCCTCCCATTCCCCTCCTCCCCCTCCCATACCCTTCCTCCTCCTCCTCCCCTCTCCCATACAATATAAATCCCTCAAACTCTCAAAACAGGACACTTTTTCTCTTGGTGTTGATGTTTGCCATGTCATTATCACTACTGAATTTAAATAACACTTGATAATGTTGCTTTTAATATTTGACATACTACATAATATAGGAATCGTCTCTTGAAGAGGACAAAAGCACAACGTGTTAACTCCTGAACGGACTCTCTGAGATAGGCCCTTTTGCATCAGAAACGACGAAAATACGCGCTTTTGTCAATGTTTGTCGCTGATTTTTTTTTTTTTCTTTTTTTAATAGCATGCATGTGACAGGATAACACTCGGAATATGAACAACAATAATTTGTTATTTTGTTTGTTGTAGGTACCAATACCTACATGCCTACGAGTTTAATAGGTATGTTAGAAATAACCAGATATTTTATTTCTTCTTTTGATTGAGGGGCGTGCCCTACACATTTCCAATTTTCTAATGTCAAAGTTTACGTACCCCTAAGCCTATTTTTACAGCCGGAATCGGGGTTTGAGCATTTTCATGTCAGACCGCGGATAAGGGATTTTCATCTTGCAACAACCGTCGAAATTCGCGGATTGTGAATTAAATTTCCAATACACCAGACTGCGGAAACGTGCAATGTTTATTTTAAGCTTTCAACAATCTGAGAATTTCGATGTGTATTTTGTAAATGCCGTAATCTTTATATTGTTATAATTATATTCCTTTATAGCTAGCTATAAGTATTACTGAAAGTACCTATTGTACCATTATTTGCTAATCCCCAAGTGATACCAAGTGACATTATACCATCAGTATTATTTTCATAATAATAATGTCAAGGTCGGCGGAAAAGCATCATTAATTTTGTTCTCTATTTAAAAATTTCGGACACCTATTTTTTTTTTTTTTTCTTCTTTTTTTTTGCCTATTTTTTTAACGTCACAATCTATAGTTGGATATTTAGATATACCTACCTATACATTATTACCTACTGATAATAGACATAATATGATAATGGAAGGTAGGTACATTAGCTGGCTAATTTTTAGTGGCAACATTGTATACAGGGTGTCATTGTAAAAATTTAATCTAAAGGTACTCGTACCTACTCATTGCTCATTGGTTATGTCGAAATTCGGTACCTACCTACTAGCGGAGAGTCAAAATTTCGTTACTTAGGCTGTATTGGTGGAGATGTCAAAATTTCTTTTCTTTGCAGTGGAGACGACAAAATCACATTGCCCGCTTTATACAGCTGACATGGGGATCTTAATATTTCATCACTTTACGAGTAGAGATTTAAAAACTTTTGTTGAGAATTTATGTTATACCCAAAAGGTCAGAATTTATTATTAAATCACCAGGTGAGGGTGATTTTCGATTGGATCAGAAATCAGAATACATGTCAATAAATGCCTCCAGGCACACTCCATTTTTTGTCAATGGTCTCAATCTCTCAGTACTCTCACAGTTAACCTAGGTCTTGGGGTCAATTTAATTTGAAGGAACCAATTACTGATGAAAAGGTGTAATTCTGGGTAGGTACTCTATTCCTATGTATTAGGGACATCTATTCCTATGTATTAGGGACAGTATTCTGGGTAGGTACTCTATATTAGGGACACCCTGTATGCAGATTACCGGAAGTGAGAGTGTCACGAGTTCTCATTCAGCATGGTGATTGGTAGCACATGGTCAATAGTGCCATTACATCTGCCCATACTACTAACAATAGTACAATAGATACCTTCAATACCTATAACTACACAGAGCCTATGTACTAATTATGCTAAAATTGCCAACAATATAATAGTAACCTTCCTATGTACCGATAGGTAGTATGTAAAAAAATTAATATGTAAATAACATGATCTTTCAAAATTTGAAATTTAGCATGCACTACGCTAAATTTTTTGAATTGACTAGGACTCGAACCACCAACCTCCAGATCCGAAGTCCACGGCGCTAACCAATAATACACCACTGAGGTTGGTTATTTGATTTAATACTTCTTGAGATCTTTGTTTGCAAGTTGGGTCTATTTTTTGCAATGAACTTTTACCAGGATCAATGACTTGACCTGGAAGCTTGGCACACTTGTGAATTTTGGATGACAATTCTATCTTTGGAGCGTTTCTTAAAAGCATGTGAGATTAACTATTTATATCTACGTACCTAGGTATAGATACCTACCTACATATTAGGTACATATAATATTTGCCAATATTCACTTGTTCTTTACTCGATTTACACTTTCTAGTGAAAAATAACTCGCTACATATTAGGTACATAATTATAACATTTGCCAATATTCATTTGTTCTTTACTCGTTTTACACTTTCTAGTGAAAAATAACTCGCCTAAAAAGTGAATGACACTGTCCACTCGACTGTCCTTTTATTGCTCGATGAAACAATAGCCCACAGGTAATAATTTAAAAAATCTTCTAGTCAAATAAAATTAAAAGAGTCAATTAAAAAAATAATTTCAATGCTTAATCGCCACTAGAAAATTATGCTCATGGCTCAAAAATGATTGGATGCAAATCATTATGGGCCGTGAAGGCGACAGTTTGCAAATTTGAAACAATCGCCTTGATAAC
>NW_007384686.1:1999-3652 GCF_000475195.1 Diaphorina citri | reverse complement strand
AGAACTACGCACGACTTGTACAGCAAGTCATAGATAGCTTCGCAGCAGATAAAAGAAGGCTAATGTTGAAATAAGTATTATAGATCTGTGACTGGGGTGAGTTGTTTGCATATAGTTATGTATGCATATGTATATAGGTACCTACCTAATTTTCGGCCAAGAAAAATAGGTACCTAATTTTCGAAAGCTGCCCCCCCTTTCACGAGAGGCTGGCTACGCCCTTGCTTCCATCCCCGGATACTTCAATATTTATGAAATTCAAACGTGTGTTTTGTTGGGCACAACCTACCTATATCCTCAGAAGATTTGGCATCTAAAAGAAGACATTGAAGAGAATTTATTCACATCTGATATGTATTACATTTGATGTGAATTTTATCTTGTATCGGAGTTTACTCAATAATGATGATGATGATGATGATGATGATGATGATGATGATGATGATGATGATGATGATGATGATGATGATGATGATGATGACCTCAGGGGCAGTTACACGTAGGTACCTACTGCACGGGGCGTGGCGATCCCGAGGTATTCAGTTAGCCAAATAACTGTGAATACTAGGGGCCGAATGCACAGTCGTTCCTAAATTATGAAATTTTCCTTTTTCCTTAAGGTATCCATTTTCCCATGTTGTTTATTTTCTTCTGCTTTGATACTAATGGCGTCTGTTTGTCATAGGCTACTTTCGATTTTTCACCTATCAATTTGTTCAAAAAAGGTTTTTCTGTTACTAACAACTTCATTTTATGATCAAAATTAGCTAGGTAACTTAAGGAAAAATACGAGAAAAAGAATTAAAATTAACATTGTTCACTCTGCTCAGATCTTAGCATTGGACAGCTCAGAAATGCAACAAAAATCAATATCTGACTTATTTTTGCTTCTCTTCCAGTGTTGGCATACTGAATCGCGTTCATTTGCTATCGACCGGTTGTGCTTTTTTTTTTTTTTTTTTTTTTTTTTTTTCTGCATGTGTTTTTTTTGCAATTTTCAAACAGGCTCCGAGAGAAAAACGAGAAAACAGTTAAGGTAAGCATAAAAATTCTGGGACGCCACCGTGGCTATAATTGAATATCCGGTATTACCGACGAATTATGTGTTACTGCTCTTCAGATCTATTAGAGTAGGAAACCCATTAGGCAAAGAAAGAATCCTCTCCCATTAGAAAAGCCACATTATTCTACAAGTCTTTGCATGGATAATTGGTGAGTACGTTTTTATTAAATTACAATAGGTAGCCTAATGCAGGGCCGTGATTTCGACAATTTGAGCAGTGAACAGTGTTATATACGGTAATATAAGATTAGGTTAAAACGCAGAAAAAGAGCTTTTCGCAATTTATTTTTGGTAACCCTGTTCGTTTATAGCCAGGGTAGGTTTGCATTAATGCGAATGTCCCAGCCGAAAATGGCGGAATCTCACAGGTCAAGGGCTACACAAAAAAGTTCCCCGCCGCACTTTCTTCGAAATCTCCAGAATAACGGGAGATATCCGCCAGTTTTGTGTTTTTTTTTTTTTTTTTTTTTTTTTTTTTCAAGGTACCCCGAATTTGCTCGCAAACATTTGACCCATGGGTACAAAATGTTGGTTAAAGCTAGAAGAAAATTAATAGACTGTGTAGGTTAGAAGACAATATTACCTCTCTT
>NW_007384686.1:0-1931 GCF_000475195.1 Diaphorina citri | reverse complement strand
GTGAAGTTGGTAGCTCTTAGCTCCAGGGGTTCGAGACGCGTCTCCAGTTGCGGTTTCTTCTTAGTCGTATCGTCGTTTTTTTACTACTTTTTTAACTGCAAAAAACTTAGTGTATTATCCTATAAGTTGAATGCTAAAACTAAAAAAAAAAAAAAAAAAAAAAAAAAGTAGACCAGTGGAAAGCACGGGGTTGTGTGTGTAAGGGTTGATCAAGAAAAGTAGCAAGGCATCATAAGACGAGATTTCTGTTGCATGGACTTTTGCGCGAGAAAGGAGACACGGGCGATGCGAGTGCGCACCGACCTCCCGCCGCCAGTCGTTGGCACTTTGCGTCGCTAGCTCGACCACCCTTTTCTAGCGCGCCGTGGAACTGCAAGAAAGCTCTCGATCGACGTCGCCTACGCTGCTGACCGAGCATCGCCCGATATGAGTGGACACACCTACAACCCACTGAAAACGACAGAAAAAGAGGAAAGAAAATAACAAAGTAGGACGCCGCTACTGGAAGGCACGGGGGGAGTTGTCGCGTGTCCTACAGGTTAAGGATAAAGCAAAGTAGCCAAACATATCAAAAAGGAGATTAGTTCTTGGGATGGGACTTTTGCCGATGAAAGAGCACCGCATATATACATGAGAATCATGCGGCACAGTTCGTGACAAAAACTGAACCGCCCCCGCCTCGACGGCGCGAGGAATACATATAGCTATTCATAAATATGCATGTGCTCTCCACCGAGCATAATTCAAAATGTGAGATCTGTAAAAAAGTCACTTGCGTCGTGCCAAGGCCTCAGCCTCCACTCTTGCACGCAGACTTAGAGAACCTGACCAGTGCACGTACCAGCCACGCCCTTGTCTCACTCAAAGTACCCATCCAATGACGTTGACTGAAAAACAGAGTCCCAAAGGTTGGGAGCCCCGATGTACACAACTAGCACTGTTCTTTGCCTGCCGTCGGCAAGTCCATGCCACCTACTTCCTCACCTCGCCGAGCAAGATAATCACTCGGATGAGGCAGAATTTGAGACTCCGTCATTGGTAGTACAAAGCGCCATCCTTTTTTTTTTTTTTTTTTTTTTTTTTTTTTGAGGTAGATGTGCCTTTTTATAGTTTTATGGACCTCAAAGGGCCTTCAATTTTATGAAAGACTGATTTTCTTCTCACACAATGCAAAGAAGCCCTTTACAAACAAAGGCAGTGCTTGTTTATTACTTGGAAATGACCCGGACCTTACGAAAATTACCAATGATGTTACTATGTTGTTTTTCACTCAGACTTACCGATACTTACCCAATGAGGTTATTACATATGGTGTTTTTCACTCGGTAAAGTTCCGAACTTAACGAAACTTAACTACCGGTAACATATGGGGTTACTTTGCACCACCACGGAAAAAAGATTTGAACATGTATGGAGGGTCAATTTTTTTATACACGTGCCACCCGACAGATTCCTCTGATAGAGTACTCTATTGCGCTTCTTTACATGTAAGAATTGAACTACCTATAATTATTTTTTCTTCTTGTGTTCTGTGAACTTTGTAATATTTTTTTAGGTTTTTCTATTCTTAAAAAGACGGTCAAAAACTTTCATCTCGATCAGGCAGTTCCAGTACTCTCAGGAAGTTGATTTTCATTATTATTTTTTATCATTGTCACAAACGACATGTACTCTTTTCCAAGATAAATTTAGTTTACAAATTTTTATTTTATTTATTTTTTTTCCCACACATGGCCGTGATGCTTAGCGTGTACCTAATCAAATAAAAATATTTCAACCGGTCCGATTTGAATATTCATAACATTATTACAAGTCACAACTTTGAATACACTACTTTGAAAGAAACATACGAAGAAAGGTTTTCTGATAACACTCGATTTGTAAACCAGGCCATTGAAAGTTGGAAGAACAAATCATTACATGGCAAATAT
>NW_007384685.1:0-3653 GCF_000475195.1 Diaphorina citri | reverse complement strand
TTATCGTCCCGAAATCGAAGAGAGAAGGAAGACAGGATAGAAGAAAGCCAGCCGTTCCGAGAACGAACATTATCCCATTAGGATAAAATCCGCCTCGGACGAGAATCGAACCCGCGGCCCAGCGCTTACAAGGCAGACGCACTACCAACCAAGCTAACTAGGCTGGCACTTCGGCAGTTACAGTTCCCTCTATCAAACCTCTTGGAAAAAAACGTCCCTAAAACCTCAATACAATTTCAGCTTGAATGAGTTGCAGAGTAAGTAGGTAGGTAACTAGTATGAAACTATTTAAGTAGGTAACTAGTGGTCTGTGGTACCAAGCAGGTGTACAGGGGACAGCGTAGGTAATTTATTTATACAAGCAACTTGTCCTGCTGCGAAGTATTGCGATATTGCCTGCCATATACAGGGTGCTTAATACGTTATAACATCTCTTTTAATGAAATTTTTCAGACGTATCCCTTTTTTTTAGGTTTTTTTTTGATAAGGGAAACTGAAACTGGTAATATCTTGAAAAGAAGAAGAACCAGAAAGAGCTAAGAGAGCTTTTTTTTTTTGCTAAAAGAGTTTATAAATAAATAATGTTTTAGACTATCAAGTTGAGTCTCAGATTTGAGTTACTGGATGGCGTAGTTACTCCATGACCTTCACTTCATGTACCCGGGGAGTCTCAGATTTGAGTTACTGGATGGCGTAGTTACTCCATGACCTTCATTCACTTCATGTACCCGGTCTCTCGCATAAAATGTAGGACTATAAATATGGTACGACACTATTAATGTGGAACCACATGACTATACTATACCGGGTGGTCAATATAGTTGAGCCAGCGGCGATAGTACGATGAATAGACAGCCTTATTCGATTATGTGACTTGTTTTATAGTCAACATGGCTGAACCAATGAGATTGTGAGATTTCGTTTTGTGGAGCAAGTGTGGACGTCGAAAGCGGGATCTCAGTGGTTCAGCCATGGTGACTATAAAATTTACAATCGTATACCGCTTAACTAAGCATTTTTTCCCTGTACGGCCTGTACACAGAAAGCCCAAAGTGGCTGAGGTGTAAGGCAACCTTCACCTTGAGGGAAAATGCTGTACGAATACGAATGAAACGGTACTGAAGAGCAGTTTCATTGTGACGTTGAAGCCCTTAGAAAAAAGTGTACTGGGTGGTCAATATAGTTGAGCCAGCGGCGATAGTACGATGAATAGGCAGCCTTATTCGATTATGTGACTTGTTTTATAGTCAACATGGCTGAACCAATGAGATTGTGAGATTCCGTTTTGTGGAGCAAGTGTGGACGTCGAAAGCGGGATCTCAGTGGTTCAGCCATGGTGACTATAAAAAAAGTCACAATCGAATACCGCTTAACTAAGCAGTTTTCCCTGTACGGCCTGTACACAGAAAGCCCAAAGTGGCTGAGGTGTAAGGCAACCTTCACCTTGAGGGAAAATGCTGTACGAATACGAATGAAACGGACGGGAATCGAACCCGCGACCTAGCGCAGGCGCGCTACGTTCCAAGCTAACTAGGCTTGCAAATTTTAAATAGGGGCGGGGTGTATATCTACTCGTTTGAATCCCCCTTAACTAGGCTGGCAAAGTTTAAATAAAAATTTAAACGGTGGCGTGCAGGCCACTCAATGGATCCCCCCTGTATGTTTCATACCTATTCAGTATTCAATCGTCACTCCTGACTTGAGACACTGGTTTACTCGATTTGACTTAATATGGTCAAAATATCAGAGCTCCCAGTAGTTCCCATGGCTTATCGTCACTACCACCAAAGTCACTAACAAATACGCTTGTCGTAGGCAGATTGAATGTATGTGTATTAGTCACTAATATTCCTACGGTTTGTAAGGGGTGGTCCATAATAATGATGTTTTTCTGTTGTTCAAATTAACAAATTATATATATATCTAGGTATATAAAGAGAAAAAAACGAGGAATTAAATTCAAAAACAACAAAAATTTGTGGATCACTTAAAGGCCATAAATCAATCTGTCCATGTCTATTTTTGGCTACTCAAGCTTTTCAGGTTCCATTGAATTCGGTAATGAACTAAAATGAGTAATGAGGTAGGAAGTACGAATAAGAAACTAACAAAATAGCTTTGCTAATAAGATGTCATTGTTCAATCATTATTATATTATTGGAGCTATGTTTGTATACTAGGTATGTACCTTGCTATTTTTAAAAATTGAATATTTTTTGTAATTATTTTTCAACTTAGGTACCTACCTATTTTTATCTTTTTTTTTTTTTTTTTAAGGTGGAAGTAGGTTTGAGTAACTATGGTTTTGATGTCAATGTCTTTGTACTTTGTGGCCTTTATGTAACTTTCCTCAAATTCTTTGTGGTTCTAACTCTTAACAGCTGTTGCTATGTCCTCAGTCACATTAAACACATTCTCATATGCCTCAGTAGTGTACTGGTAAAGGTGCTCGCTCGGTAAACAGGAGTGCGCTGGTTCAATCCCAACAGAGGCATGAATTTTATCCACATTTAGCCACTTAGTCATTAAAAAAAAAAAAAGAAAAAAAAATGTGTAAGGCAGAGAAGAGCAGAGAGAAAACCCTTTGAAGAACTGCCAGATATTAGGCTGGTTAGGGTTAGCTATTCTTGTCTTGCTAGGGAACGTTGAACTGGGAGTAATTTATTGTAAGGGTTAGGTGGTAGAGAACGCCCCAGGCTTTTAGAACTTAGAAGTGGGCACTTTAGGCGATCGCCTGGTGGGGTTTTTTCGTATTTCAATTGTGACACCCTGAGTCTTTTATGGCTCGTCATATCTGTAGAAAATTGGCACATCAAGCTTATCCAAACAGAAAAGTCCTTATGAGGTTTTTTATTTATTTTTAACCATGGAATTTCAAGAGCGGCTGTTTTCAAATGATTATGGCCATTAAATATTTACATTAAACAAACAAAACACATAGGAAAAAATAACCTCAAGATAAAATAATGAAAATAAAATAGCCAAGACAAATAATAAAAATAATAAAACAAGATAAATAACTCCGAATATGGCCAGGACGGAAATGGGGCAAGTGGTATTATCTGTCTAACAAGTACTTACTTGAAATAAGTATACCTACTTATTGGATTCGGTACTTGGAGATGAGGTATTTTAAATCCTCAGAATAACTTATCTGTATAAGTACATACTTGAAAATCTTAAAATAGTATACAAGTAAGGTACCTAGTAGCTACCCTTTCAAAGACGGTGTTAAAAGTTGAAGTTGAAAAAAAAAAGTAAAAAATAGATTTAGGAAGTCACCTTAAGAGGAGTTATTGAAAATGGACTTTTGATTGGAAGTAACCACCATGTGGCTCGTTGAAAAAAGAATAATAATAATAAAAGCTGCCAGCCTGTGACTGGTTAATAAATAAACATTATCACTTATCAGTATCATTTTTGAAAGGGCTTCGCACTCATAACCTAATCATGGCCTTTTTTTTCTTTCTTCACGAAATCGGTTCAACTCTAGTCCAGCAAAATGACCCAAACTACCTACTCAGTTTTTGTTTCTTTTTTTTTTTTTAAACTATACCTACATATTACCTATACCTTCCTTCCCAGTCAAATAGCCTTAGTGCCTGCTAGAAGTGCAGTGAATTACATTGTTACCTGTTTTTTTTTTTTTTTTT
>NW_007384684.1:0-3823 GCF_000475195.1 Diaphorina citri | reverse complement strand
AAATCCGCCCCGGGCAGGAATTGAACCCACGGCCTAGCGCTTACAAGGCAGACGCGCTATCAACCAAGCTACCTAGGCCTAGGCTATTACCTTTCCTATGGTGTTGACAACACAATTCAACTTACTTGGCGCATCGATTAACACAATAGAAGGTACATCGGCCCCTTTTTCTTTATCTGGTACAAGTGTGGTATCCGATGAAACTACATCACCAGGTTGGGCTAGTAAGGTCGCATCTTGCTCTATCAGAGTACTATCCAGTTCGCCATCACCAGGTACTTTACTCCAGGACGAGTGTTTTTTTCGTCTTGGAGTAAATTTTATTCGCGAGGCTGGGAATGCTGTGAATAAAAACAGAGGACTATGTAAGTGATGACGTGATGAGAGGCATACTACGTGATGGGCATGCGCATGCTACGACACAGACCACACGAGTCTAATGTAGCACTTGTTTCATTGCTACGAAATAAAAACGGCGGTGAAACATCTTGGAAAAAAAAACAGCCACATGTTAGTGCTGCATGGTTGGCTGATAAATCAATTAAGTTCGTTGAGGGTTCGATTCCCACTCGGGGCGGAATTACATCCTAAAAATAAGGTTCGTTCTGGAACGGTTGGCTTTCTCCTATCATATCCTTCTCCGATTTCGGAACGATAAGACCTTCGTTGTTACAGTTCCCACTACCAAAATAAACATACAGTCGAACCTGTTTTTTTTTTATTTCTGGCCGATAGACTGAAAAGTCCTTTTACCCCAGCAGTCTAAACAAGGTCTCGTATATTTGATGGGTTATAGAATAATAAGTACAACTAACGAATTCAGCATAAAGACCTTGCTTAGACTAGAAAAAAAAAGGTAAATGTAAATTAATAGCATGGTAGTCGAACGTAGACATACAGTCGAACCTGTTTTTTTATGATGAGCGGGGGGTGGAATCCAAGGGACCAGCAATTCCCCCCCCCCCTTATCGAGGTTTCCGAATTATAGAAGTGTTGCCCAATTACAGTTGTATATTATGATTGCAATGATAACCATTTAGACCGGTAACCCTAAGAGAGGTTTGACTGTAGTAATAAAACAAGTATATATATCTACTCACATTTTCTCCTATGATGCACAGGCAAGGTAACTCCAGACGCTAGCATGCCCTCTCGCTTCCTCTGTCTCCATACATCCAGGGGTAGAATAGAATCCTGAGCTGATGGGGTGTAAGACATACGATCTCCCACTTGATTTGTGCACGACTCGAAGTGATTCAGGACGCGCAGTCTGGAGCGAAAGAGTCATTTGAATTAGAGATGAGTAAAGAGTGAGTTATAACAAGACTACGTTGTAACCTCTAGGTCGCGGGTTCGAAAAAAAAGACCGCTCTTGGTTCGTTCATTTAACGCGTGATTCCATTGGAACAACATCTGAAGCACGCAGCATACAACATGTGTGGTCTGTAGCATATCTTCTGACATGTCTGTAATAGATTCGTATAAGCTTAAACCAACTTTTAGGGCTTTTGGCTACTACGCCTAACCTTCGGAGTGAGCTTTTTGTGTAGGGAATGAAGCTGATTCCTAACTAGCCAAGCAGGAAGCATGTTAAGATAGGAGGTTTAGTTACCTTTTCAGATCATCTCCCTTCACAATGGACTCACGAGGCGTTAGACTAGGCTGCGCTGAATTCCCTGTGAACGCCGTACAACGCCAGGTCACCTAGAAACAAACAAACGAGTGATTTACATTTAAAAAATAAAATAAAAAAATAATAATTAAAACACACACACACACACACACACACACACACACACACACACACACACACACACACACACACACACACACACACACACACACACACACACACACACACACACACACACACACACACACACACACACACACACACACACACACACACACACACACACACACACACACACACACACACACACACACACACACACACACACACACACACACACACACACACACACACACACACACACACACACACACACACACACACACACACACACACACACACACACACACACACACACACACACACACACACACACACACACACACACACACACACACACACACACACACACACACTGAAAGTCTACATAAATATTGTGTTAGTACCTATAAGCTGTGCCTTTCACCCCAACACTGCGTTAACGCGGCGTCAACTCGACGTTCACAAGACGTCAGGAGTGGGGGTAAAAATTGAGGAAATCTAACAAAACAAATAAGGCCGAACTTAATGTTACTCGAGAGTTGCTTCCGGAATTCAGGACGCGGCGTTCACTCGAAGAGATACGCCAGGAGGGGAAGTGAAATGAAAAACAGGGCTATAGGCCGAGCGGCGCTTCGAATTCTTGACGTTCGCGCGCGCTTCCCACAAGATTTGATTTGAAATTTTCGATCTAAAACTGAGGAACTTGTTTTCTGTATTTTTTTTTACCTCAACATAGTCAACCTCCATTCGTTCCACGGTAAGCTTGAGATGTTTGTGTCGCGAGGAGAGGCGTTCAAACTCGG
The DNA here is from genome assembly GCF_000475195.1 of Diaphorina citri. NCBI lineage: Eukaryota > Metazoa > Arthropoda > Insecta > Hemiptera > Psyllidae > Diaphorina > Diaphorina citri. The sequence goes on along the minus strand of NW_007384684.1, from coordinate 1,285 downwards.
GGGATTTGAATAACCACTGCGCCGAGGCTAGAATGTAACGTGAGGCCAACAGACGCTGCCCCGGGTAGAAGTCCGACTTGCGTGGAAAATCTTCGTGAAGCTGAAATGTAAAAGAATTGAGTAAAAAAAATCCGCGTTCTACATCAGTAGAATAGAAAGTAAAAAAAAAATGCGAGAAGAAAAGTGAAGAATTCTATTCTAGAAAAGCTCCTTTTTTTAGAGGTTTGATACAGGGAACAGTAACTGCTAAGATCTTATCGTCCTGAAAACGAAGAGAGAAGGAAGACAGGATAGGAGAAAGCCAGCAGTTCCGATAACAAATCTTTGTCTCTTTAGGATAAAATTTGCCCCGGGCGGGAATCCAACCCGCGACCCAGCACTTACAAGACAGGCGTGCTACCTTCCTAGCTAACTAGACTGACAACTAAACCTTCATCACTAAAGTAGAATGAAAATCTGTAGAGAAGTAACCTCTGTGAGGCAGTTACCTTGAAAGGTTGAGCACCTGCCTTGTGAGTGATAGGTCATGGGTTCAACTTCTGATCAGGACAAACTTTATCCCTGACAGATAGTTTTTTTTGAAACCCCTAATTTTCTACTGTCCTGTCATCTTCTTTTCTTCGATTTTGGAGGGTGATATTACTGTTGATGTTCCTCTACTGTTATGGGGTGCATCCATTAAGAGGGTACACTTAAAAAAACTATGTACAGAGAGTTCAAAGATATACTCACACATTTACTTTTCCTCTGATTCAGTAAAGACTTGAGCATATAGGGATCGGAAATGTACGCTTTAGACCCATCAGAACAGGACACAAGTAGTTTCAAGTGAACATCACGAGTTACTCCAATCCAGTGATCTAAATACACGGCCAAGTCTTTGGAGAATGTCTGTAAGTCGAAATGAAACACATAGTTGGGCTTAAACCCATGCACAAAAAGCACACTCCGAGGCTTAGTTGTAGGGACAACTGGCCCAAGGGATGGGTTAAGCTTATACGAATCTATGCTTAAACCCATTAAATACATGAGACCTTGTTTAGACTGCTGGGGCAAAGCGACTTTTTAATCTCATCAGAGCAGGATAAACAAGGTATATTCTATTCTATTGAAGCCAAATTATTACCTCTTGATGCCAGTTGAATAAATAAATAGTATTTTGTTCTTTTTTTTAAGAGAAAGAAAGAGAGAGACCTGAGAGAAAGGAAGGGAATCAGGGAAAGAGAGGAAGGGAGGGAGGGAGTGCAGAATGAGTGACAGCTGAGAGACTATGAAAGAGAGGGAG
>NW_007384683.1:0-3411 GCF_000475195.1 Diaphorina citri | reverse complement strand
CTCTCTCCCCTTCTTCTTTCCTCTATCCTCTTTATTTCTCTCTTCCTCCTTCATTCAACTGTCCTCTCTCTCTCTCTCCCCTTCTTCTTTCCTCTATCCTCTTTATTTCTCTCTTCCTCCTTCTTTCAACTGTCCTCTCTGTTCATTCGCTCTCTCGCACTCTTGACGTCCTTATTTCCTCTCTTCCCAACACCCTTCCGTGCCTTTTCTTCCTCTGTTTGCTTTAGTTCTATTCAAAGGATTATGTTATTACTGCGTAGGTTCTGATTGTTTAGGTTTAAACCAGCCATAGAGGAGAGAGGATGAGAAGAAAGCAGACCAAAAGGAGAGAGAGAGAGAGAGGAAATAAAGTGATTAAAGGACAGAGAAATAGGCAGGAAGGGAGAGAAAGAAGGAGGGAAAGAGAGAGAAAGACTGAGGTAAAGAGAGAGAGAGAGAGAGAGAGAGAGAGAGAGTGGGTCAAAGTAAAGAGGAATGCAAATATTGTTCTAAGGCGCCACTACCATATTGCACTGACATCAATGAATACAGTTACATAATAGATAACAGCAGAAAATCAAGAAAATCTCTCATTCAGTCATTGGTGAAATCCACCATTGGGCCTCAGATTTCCTGCACTGTATGCCTTGCTTCAAGTGTGTCAGTACTCAACACATCTCAAATCATTTGCATAACACTCGCTATATCTTGAGAACACATCTTCTATCGATAACAATACCGTAAAGTACGTATAGGTAATGAATGTAGACTACAGACAAGTCATCTGTAAAATAACATCAACTCTACATACGATCTCTAAACAGTTTAAACAATGATGATGAGGGCCGTATCCCTCCCTCAAGCTCCATTTTTAGTCCGTCCTTCCTTTATTATTACAATAGTAATAAATAGGTATAAGGGACGGCCTATTGTATTCGCTTCGGTGTCTGTCAGTCGGTCTGTCCCCATAGTGTTCTCCTTTACTGTACGTCAGACTCCGAAAAATTGGGGTCGAGGGGGCCCGGCCACCCCCCTCCCCTACCTTCAATCTTCATTTTCTCCTGTACTGTAAGCCAGACTTCGAAAATTTAAAGCATCCACCCCCACACCCCTGGCCTAACACTAATGTTTGGACCTTCGCCCCCCCCTCTCTCTCGCCAAAATCCTGGACACGGCCCTGATGATGATTATTATTATTATTATATTATTTCAAGCGAAACATTTTGTTTGTATTTATTTTGACCATGAAATTGGCTCTGTTTCGTAGGAGTAGAATAATGTGTGTTTACATAGATAGGTAGAGGTAAAAACAATACTGAGCAAATTTGAACATAGAATACCTGATTACTCAGTAATATACCTGTATTGATATGTACATAATTATTGGAAATTTACAAATTCAGTAATGGGTATTTGTAAATTCAAATCGTTAGGCTAAAATCCCTCGGAGTTGAAACAGAACATGAGTAAAACACTAATAACCATAGAAACACCTGTCGTAGTGTTCTTTACTTTCTATTACTAGTAATGAGAAAGTATTGCAATCGGTCCAAATTTTCGGTATGTCCTTTATTAAGAACTACCTACCTACCTCCCTACAGTATCTTCCTTTCTACCCATCTACATTACCTAATCCCTATCTATCTACCTGAGTGTTTGAGTATTATTTTCCATTCTTTTAGTGCTTGTATTTACTTTGTAATATCTTCTTTGTATCCTGTCATTTTGAACGTTTAAGCCGAGAGGCAAACGAATTGAAACTTTATTGAATTGTGTCATTTGTGTCGAACTTAGAAAGAGGAAGAGAGGAAAGGAAGAAAGTAGAGAGAGAGAGAGAGGAAAATCAAGAGTAAGAGAGGAAGCAACAAAGAAGGAAAGATGTTAGGGAAAAAGAGGCATAGATATGAAGAGAAATGGTTAGAACATTTGAAAAAAATAGAGGACAGAGCAATTAAACAGAACAATTAAGAAAGAGAGAGAGAGAGAGAGACACGTAGAAATCATAGGAGAAGTAGAAAGAAAAAAATACAAAAAGAACAAGACAAAGAAACAAGAGAATCTTGATAAATTGTCAGCCACAAGAATTAAGGACATAAAATGTTGAAAAAAAAGTAAAGAAGGAACCATAGTACAATATAGTACATGGGTATCCACATCACTCCTTATCCTGCATAATACCTATGTAGTTAAAGGGTGGGGGAAAGAAAGGAGAGTTCCTCTCCTACCGTTAAGTAGGGGAAGTACCCCTCCTCCTATAGTTAACAGGGTGGAAGGTGAAGTTAACCTCTTCTCCTATCGTTTAGTTTAAGGGTAGGGGAAGTACCCCTCCACCTATGGTTAAAAAGTGGGGGAAAGAAAGGTCGACCAGGTTTGAATAAGTCCTTCTATGGGAACAGACAGAGTGACAGACAGACAGACGACACCGAAGCGAATACAATAGTCCGTCCCTTATACCTTTTTATTACTATTGTAATAATAAAGGAAGGACGGACTAATAAAGGAAGACGGACTAAAACCTGCACTGTTCAAATTCAAACATACTCTTCCTTTTTCTTTAGGTATTCTCCTCCTCATTTCATCTTCATTCTCTCTTTTTCAGTCTCTCTCTGTCTCTTTCTCCTTTCTCTCTTTCTCCTCTCTCTCTCTCTCTTACTCTCTCTAGCAGTTTGATAGTCAAAGTCTCTATCCCTAGTCCCAATGTGCTAAAAGTGAGAAAATTGAAAATTTCTCAACCGAAAAGAAAAAAGAGACAAAAAGTAAAATACAATAGCGCTCTCTCTTTTTTTTTTTCGCTGTGAGTAAAAATACATATTAGTTTACCCTCTCTGTCTCCATCTCATTCTCACACTACATACCTAGGTAGGTAAATCCCTCCTTCAAAATTTCTATTCATCCCTAATTCAAGTCCCAGTTATGACATAAGAATTTGGTAGCTGAAACAAATTATATAATACCTTTCTTCCTGTTTATCTTTCTCTCTCTCTATATATATATCCATTTATCTCTTACTTTCTCTCTTACTGTCTCTTTTTCTTTCTCTCTCTCTATATCTATATCTATATCTCTCTCTCTCTTTCTCTTTCTCTCTCTCTCTGTTTTGCTCTTTCTCTCTCTATCTCTCTCTCTCATTTCATTACACATGGCTACCCTTTTTTTGTATTTTTGGGGTCAAGGTTACATCGAGAGGACAAACAAACAAACAAAATAACAAAATGTTTTTTTTTCTCTCTCTCTCATTTATTTTCTGTATAAAATAGAAAAAAAAAGAACAAGAAAAAAGAATAATTGAATTCTGGTGTTTATAGCTCTCTCACCCTCTCCTTCTCCCTCTCTACTTCCCTCTGACTCTCCCTATCTCCAGTCCCTCTCTCTTTTTCTCTCTTTTTCATTTTAGCTATTTTCCCAAATGGTGAGCTAGGGCCCCCTGTTGCT
>NW_007384682.1:1213-3656 GCF_000475195.1 Diaphorina citri | reverse complement strand
ACCCGCGTCCCCCCCCCCCATTCCTGTTTGTAGGATAGGGGAAAAGCGTCTTGTATTTTGAGGGGGTTGGTTGACATTTGGAAATCACTTATCACAACTGCTCTTTCCTTGAGTTTTGAGCAATTTAAAATGAAACCTACGAGAAAAAGATACCTCAAGGAGAGAGAGAGAGTATCAAGTATTTTAAGTGGGTGAAAAAAGAAATTCGAGTAACATGTCTACTGCAGTCTGAATGCTGAATATCACATGGCCAAAATTCACGTGAATTCAACCACTAGGTGTTTCTTTAGTCTTTACTGTTCTCAGCCAGCCTACGTATAGTTAGCTTGGTTGGTAGCGCGTCTACCTTGTAAGTGCTAGGCCACGGGTTCGATTCCCGCCCGAGGCGGATTTTGTCCATAACGGATAAAGTTCGTTCTCTGAAGAGCTGACTTTCTCCTATATCTTGTTTTCCTTCTCTCTTCGATTTCGGGACGAAAAGACCTTAGCATTTACAGTTTCCTGTATCAAACCACTTTGAAAAAAAAAATGTTTTCAATAATATCCTGTAGGTAAGACCGATTACATAGTATAGCTAATGACCTATAATACAAAGTACCTACCTATAATACAGTTTATTTTACGGCATAACATCGTTTTCACACAGAAGTCAGATTCTCCATAGAATTTTCAAAACACGCGGTCCAAAAATAAGTCGCTTAAAAATTTATTTATTTTCAGTTTGTTCTTCATTTTACTTATCTTTGTTGTTCACTCTGCTTTACATTGAATATATTTTATTATGTAGAGGTAGGAATGCTTTTACTATCCCAATTATTGAACGAAGGGAGCGAATTCCAAGTTTTAACTCAACGATATTCTGTTTAGTCACATTTTACTCGTGTAGGTACTTAGACTGCGGGAACAAAGGGACTTTTCAGTCTCATTCTGGCACGGTAACGGGGGGATATTCTATTCTACTTGTTTTTTTATTGGGGGAAAAGGGGGTTTTTTTTTTTTTTTTTTTTTTTTTTTTTTTTTTTTTTTTTTTTTTTTTTTTTTTTTTTTTTTTTTTTTTTTTACCATAACCCTGAAATAGCCTGTCCGATTTTGGCGAAATATGTCAAAAATGTTGAAAAATAAAGAAAAGAAAAGTTCTTCATTAAAATTTGGGACCAATTTTTTTTGGGTTTTCTGGGGCCCCTAGATAAAGTTCACCCTGGGCAGAAATCAAACCCCACCCTAACTCTAACAAGGCAGGTGTGCTACTTTCAACCGGACTAGGCTGGTCCTACCGTGAGTACTAATGCTTATATTAGCTACATATTAACTTCTGTTAGGGGTGTAAGAGTACAAAAATAACTGTGGGAAAAAAACGGTTTAACAAACTGCTGGTGTAGTTTTTTGAAAGCGTCCCAGTTACATATCGAACGCGGGTAATCAATAGTGTTTACATGGAAGTACAAATAATATATCTTTCCCGTGCTCGATGTGCTGGCAATGTAAACAAACAAGTATGACACTAAACAGAAGTTGGTCATAAACACCATCGCATTGTTTACATGACGGGCCACGGGTGTGAAGTTAGCATTGAAATAGACAGTCGACTAATATCGGTGGCACCTCGGAGATTTGACCCGTGTTGGAGTAAATAGCCGGTAATTGTTGGATTTAATCAGTGTTTTAGTGAACTGTAGGGAAAAGAGACTCCGATCATAGTCATTGGAACACATCACAAGCTTTCAGGCACATTCCATTTGTCAAGGGTCTAGGTTTACCTTGTCGTTGGGTCACCCATCTGGATACTAACCACGCGAAACGTTGCTTCGGTGATCCATTGGGAATTGGTGCATTCTGAATGCTATCGCCGCGCCGCTGGATTTGTTTGTGATTTTCGAGTCAGCTTGCAGCCACCCAAATTCGGAAAACACTTGTTACAAGTTGCTACCATCTGGAAAAACCTCATTCCAATGGCGCGTGTGGAAAATGCATTAAAAATTCAGTTGCTGTTCCTAATGTAACTGCTAAGCAAAAAAAAAAAGGGAACGCATTTTTCCTTCCATCAGAAAACAAGCCAGCATGCATTTTCACTTTTCAATCACTCGATCCGCTTTCCTTTCATCTGTGACACTTATGTTTCTTCCTTCCTCCTACTCTTCTATATCCTTCTCCTCCACTTGCGCTTCTTCTTTATCTTCTTCTTCTTCGCCTTCTTCTTCTTTCTTCCTCCTCCTCCTCCTCCTTTTCTTCATCATCTTCTTTTCTCTTCTTCTTCTTCTTTCTTCTTCTTCTTTAATATTCTTCCCGCCTCCTCTTTCTTCTACTTCTTGTTATTCGTATCTTTTTTCTATAAATGTGCTATCAATCTAAGGATTACAAGTCAAGCAATACCATTAAAACTGCTACTGTATAGAGTTCTGTTGTTTGTGTAGTTCTGCAGGTATATTAATAATATTTTGGCTAA
>NW_007384682.1:0-815 GCF_000475195.1 Diaphorina citri | reverse complement strand
AGAAGGAGAATATTGGATAGGAAAAAGCCAGCCTCTCCGACCTTATCTGTATAATGGAATCCGCCAACAGGCAGGAATCGAACCCTCGTTTTTTCAGCTTACAAGACAGGTAAGCTACCTCTCCAACTAACTAGGCTGTTGTCAAATGTCAAAGAACTTGACCACTACGCTACTAACTAGTAACTATTAGGCTGAAATTATATCAAAACCTACATGTTTCACTGGTAACAATTGAATGGACTGTCATCGAAATTAATATCAACAAAGGTCTCTGGACAAAAGACATTTGGTCGATACACGAAGACTTGATGGTCAAAGAATTCATTAGACTTGGAGGCGATAGAGGGGAAGTGAAGACTTAGAAGGGAGAGAGGGGAGGGTAATTTCATTGTAATTGGAAACATGTGAACTTGGCCAGATGTGGCGAGGATAAATTAGAGGATAGAAACGTGGCCCACCTTAGGAGACAGGCTAGATTTTAGACTGACTTTTGGGACACCTGATGTTCCAAACTTTGGGATCGAAAGAATAAAGAGATGTTGTTGCGGCTTCAGCTGTAACCGAATGGTGATAGGTGATAGCAGAATGAAGAAAAGATATCTTTTTTATCTGCCATACACTGGTGTGATGCAGTCATCCATCGTGATTACTTGTGCTTATTCTCTGAAAGCGGAGACGCTTTGAAAAGCTGCCAGCTAGCTAGGCTGGCAGCATAAAAGTTTAAGTACACTCATTACGACTTGAGAATTTCAGGCTGAATTCCTTCAACAATTTAGGTAGCTCCTGACAGAAGAACCCTTAGTTCATCAGGCCTG
>NW_007384681.1:1479-3660 GCF_000475195.1 Diaphorina citri | reverse complement strand
GGGAAAAAAGACTAACACTTGATTTGAACTTCTGATTAGAACTTGGAATATTTATACACATAAAGTTTATTGATATTTTAAGACAGGTTATTTAACACTTACAAACAAAGGTCTCTTATTGAACTTATTAGGTCCTTTCTGATTACAAAGTACTTGGAAAAATTACTCGGTCTTTCTTCTACTTACTTAATGTCTTCTGCTACACTTTACTTCTGATACACTTCCTACTAATCACTTTCTTCACTATTGCCTTTCAACTACCAAACTTCACTTGTACTAATTACACCTTCTATGAGATCCCCCTTGCTATATAACCCTCTTCTCTAACTTTGGATCTCACAAAAACTATAACTATCACGACTCTATGGCTACTTCCTAGTGACTCTAATGGCTGCTACATAGTGACTCTATCGGCTACTACATGGTGACTCTATCGGCTACTACATGGTGACTAATCTTACATTCCTTCTCTTCCCTGCTTCCCGCATCTCGAAAACTTTCTCCTCTCCCACTCTTCTCCCATCCTACCTTTCTTCCTTTTCACGTATCTGAACTACTTTCTTAATTCGCGATTTTCGCGACAGAGGGGATCTGGAAGGAGCGGTCGAAAGAGGAAATTCGTTGAAAAGAAGGTAAAGCCAAAGGAGACAAGAAGGAAGAAAGCAGAGAAGAAGAGATTGAACAGTTGAGAGGAAAGAAAGAGAGAGAGAAAAAAGGAAAGAAGAGAGACGAGAGGAGAAGGGAAAAAAGGTAAAAATACACAGTAAGAGTATCTGAACTACTTTCTTAATTCGCGATTTTCGCGACATTGGCGGCCCAAAAAAAGAAAAAATGGGCCCTAATAAAGGACTAAATAAAGGTTACAATAACAGTAAGATACCTGACTAATACAATGAACAATATGGTGTACCTGACTGAAACTTTCAAGCATTCAAAAAACAATAATCTCTAATACATGTCAGTCCTAAATGTCCTAGCTACAAAAAAAAACATACATTCCCTCAAAGAGGAGATAGAAGATGCGAGAAAAGAGAGGAGAGAAGAACTAGCGGGAAATATGGAAAAAGAAAACGGAAAGAGAATCAAGAGGGAAAGAAAAGGGAAGAGAGGAAAGCGGAGGATGAAAGGGAGAAAAACGTAAGGAGAGAACAGGAGAGGTAGGAAGAATCATTGAGGTGAACGGATGTCTAAACTGTTAGATTAATTACTCTGATATTGTCGCCCATACCCCAACCCACAACCCTTCACCCTCTCTGACAACCTTCATGACACCCTCCTCCCGTCCAACCTTCATGGCACCCTCACCCTCCAACCTTCAAAATACCCCCATCACCTTCACGTTATTCCCATGAATATTTCTTTCAACCAACCTTTCTGCAACCACAAATTGAAATTGTGTCACCACCCCCTCCCCCCTCTCCTCCTTTACAGAGGGTGAGAGGGGGGTGCTCTAATTATCTGTAATATGGTGAAATGCCTGTGTCACCTCTTTTCTTAACCGCAAAATGTGTGCTTCTTCTTGGAGAAATTTAGGCCTCTGAGATGGTGGGGTGGAGGATTTCTTCTAATTCCTAATCCATGGCACTTGAGTATCTACTCGTATGTACGAGATTAATATTCCTTTGGAATCTTAAAAGGTCTTCCCTGCCTTGATTCTTGATTTAGTTTCAATATTGAAATTCTTTTTAGCAAAAACATTAGAAAAGTGTATTCAACAACATTGCGCAGTAGAAGAGCCGTTTTATCCAAACAGAACCTGGGCAGAGTCAAAGGACTTCTGGGCAGAGTTTGCCCCTCTAATGCAAAAGCCTTCAATTGTTCGTAAGAGAGAAAAAAAAGAAGTTAAAATTCAGGATTTCCAGGAAGCACGGTAGTACCTACCTTAGGGGCCATCAGAAGCTTTGAACCTCATTTGAACCTTTCCTCCTCCTAAATTAAAAGGCCGAAGGGTTTTGTCCATGGAAAAAAGATGTTTGCCTTTGAGATTTTTTTTTTTTTTTTTTTATTTTTCAAAACGCTTAGGTAGGTATATTAAATTACCTTGATCAAATTAGATTAAAAAAGTAAAAAACGCTACATCTTATTTACCTCACAATACTACTTAAAAATAGTTAAATGACGGTAGCGGAGGGGGTGTCTTTGTTATGAGCTCACCAGTCTTAAATAAGGCGTTATGTACTT
>NW_007384681.1:0-696 GCF_000475195.1 Diaphorina citri | reverse complement strand
AATTTTTTTAATTTTTTTTTTTTTTTTTTTTTTTTTTCCCAACTTTTTGAGTAACGTTTTCCCTCATTAAATTAAAGTTTGTTTTCGAATAAAATGTTTTATCTTCCATTTTATCCACTTAAATATTAAAAGCTATAGCTTCTGTACAATGTAGGTAGCTGGTCTTATAGGCAGGTATAGGTATAGTGAGATAAATGCTTACATTAGTTACCTGTTACTTAGGTGCATTAGTCTGATAATTTTTGGTTTGATTTCCGGAGGGAGGGAAAAATATTGTACCTACTCACGGGTACGTCTACAGTACCCGTACAGTACAGTTGACATGACATTGAATGAAACCCATTGATAAGTTTGAAGGGATGAAGAAGATGATTTGCATACTTATTACTCATCATCATGATTATTCTGATTGAAATTTTATTTGTGTTAATAAGCATTGGTACATATTTGTCGTTCCCCGCTTACTACAATACGATAAACTTGGAGTCCAAGTCAAGAACCAACAACCTCCAGATGGAAAAACCACCGTGATAACCACTACGCCACCAAAGGTAGAAGAAAAGGTTTAATAATAGGTATGTTACCTATCACCTATCGTACCTATGTACATATCGTACCTGTGATTTGGCGATTATGTTCGCGGATTTCGCGATTATGTTCGCGGATTTCGCGATTATGTTCGCGGATTTCGCGATT
>NW_007384680.1:0-3661 GCF_000475195.1 Diaphorina citri | reverse complement strand
CCATAGAAATTCGAAGAACTTGGACATAAAATGCGCCTAGGTTTCTTATGACATCAACTTCCATGATGACTGGAGTATTCAATATTCATTGACTTTTGATACGAAGGTTTCGTGTTTACATACATGTTCAGATGGTCACACATCCGGATATCAACCATACTCAATGATGCTTAACTTCGGTGATCCTCTGGGAACTGGTGCATTCAACGTGCTATTGTCGCCACTGGTTAATAACATGTTTCCCCTTGATTTATTTATTTATTTTTATTTACTTTACCACGCCTGATTCATGTGACAGGAACCAGGAACTACGGAGTACAAATTTATTCTTTTTGCTTTGCACATTGCATAACTAAATTAGTTACCAGGCGTTCATACAAATTGTGAAACTTGGGCTTAGCTTGGAGGAAGGAAAGTACCTATAGTGCGCGTCTGCCCTGTAAGCGCTAGGTCGCGGGTATGATTCCGCCTGAGGTGACCTTTGTCCTAAATCCTAAACAATTAAGGTTTATTCTAACAAAAAACTGACTTCCTCCTACCCTGCATTTCCTCTCTCTTCGCTTTCGGGACGATAAGACCTCAGCAGTTACAGTTCCCTCTATCAAACTTCCCTTTTTTTAAACCTCTTCTTTTTTTACAGTTAATGAAAACTCTTTGCTATGCTGTTAAATCTATTCGTTAGCTTAACCATCGAAGTGTGAAATCGGGTATCAATCAGCTGTTTTTTTTTTATCTTCCCCCCTCCCTCCACAAATATTTGTAGGTGGCCAAAAATTCACCAGGTAGATCATTCGACCTTGACAAAGATAGCGGCATATCTTCCATTGAAGGCTACGTTAACCCTTGCGGGTCCTATGGGACAAACGGGTTGTTTTAAATATTTAAATATTAGTGAATCCAATTTGAAAAAACGGCGCGAACGACACAAGAGTGTTAAAGCGCCTAACTGGAAAAAAATGGAAAAAAAAGAAAAAAATTAACAATCCATTTTATGGACGAAAATTCTTGGTCAGACTGAAACAAATTTGAGCCGCTTGAGATGGCCCTTACAAATATGGCCCTAAGTAAACTTCCACAACGGAGCCCCACCCCTTGAAGCCACCTGTAATTCACTAGCAAATTAGCATGGTTTGCTCATTTTCCCTTGGGTTGGGACTAGGCTAGGGTTGAGGGTCGGGATTCCGTTGTGGAGGCCTACTTGGGCTAGAAACTGTTAGAGTAAATGACTACAATCTACTTTAAAAAAATCAACCAAACTAATTCACATATTAGGCGATAATACGCGGACCAATCACTGAATCACCCTTGCATGGAATATGGCCAATTATTGGACATGTTAGCCAAATCCGTTGTGCGTTGTGGATGAAAATACCGAAAAGGACCTCTAGACATTACGTTAGGAATGTTGTGACATTAGGTTGTCTGCTTGCCTCACATTGGGAGAAGATTGAACGTATGTTTACACGAAGGACGTATTTTTAAATGAACAAAAAAAAAAGTCTTCTAACTTTTTGATAAAGGAAACTGTACGGCGCGAACGACATTAACTAACATGTTAAAGCGCCTCATTCGAAAAAAAAAGGAAACTGTAACAGCGGAAGTCCTATCGTCCAAAAATCGAAGAGAAAATGATGACAGGATAGGAGAAAGCCAGCCGTTCCGAGAACGAACCTCATGTAAAAGGAAACTGTAACAGCGGAAGTCCTATCGTCCAAAAATCGAAGAGAAAATGATGACAGGATAGGAGAAAGCCAGCCGTTCCGAGAATGAACCTGGAGAATATGATCCCAATTGATCACTGAAGTTAAGCAACGTTGAGCGTGGTTGGTATCCGGATCGGTGACCATCACGGCAATCATGTGTTGCTGGCCTTTTCAGGAATTTCCGGTCCCAGTTGGGTTGGGTGAGGTTAATGTGAGTAGGAGGGTAGATTGTCACCAAATGGAGGGTAAAATCCCTGTCCCCAAACCTTACTGTTCAGTGACGTTAAAGCATATTATTTGAAAATCTCCAAATTTGTCCTCATTTTCACTCAAAGGTCTGTTTCCACTCAAGAGTCCCAAGTTTGATAGAGGGAACTGTCACTGCTAAACTGCTGAGGTCTTGTCGCCCCGAAATCGAAGAGAGACGGAGGACAGGATAGGAGAAAGCCAGCCGTTCCGAGAACAAACCTTTTCTGTTTGAGATAAACTTCGCCGGGCGGGAAACCCGTGACCCGTGGTGGTGGTGGTGGTGGTGGTGGTGGTGGTGGATGTGTGTTAATCCCTCTCTTTTGTGTAGTTTAGTTGACATGGCTCCCAAGAAAAAGACAGTAAAATATCTACAAAGCTAGGTACTTATTATTTATTAGTTCTTTTTTTCAGTTTGACAGACGAAATGATATTTGTGTCCAGACTACAAAACATCTCCCTGTTACAAGAACGCAATGAGGAAACAGACACTGGTCCAGTACGAGTTTCTTTTCAGTTCACACCAGAGACGATTCAGCTCATTATAGATTTAGTCAGTGGCGTAGCTCCTTGTAGGAAAGAGGGGGACCTTCGTTCCAAAAGTCTTCTTCTTTTTCTTCGCATTTTCCCGTGTACAGACGGGGTCGATGTTTTTCGTCAGCCTCTCAATCAGGCCTAACAAGGGTGATTGCTTTGGGCTGACATTAGATTTTGGCTTCAAATTTCACCAATGGATGCCTTTCGCTCTCAAAGTTCCCAAAGTAATTAACAAAATAATAAAGATGTGTACAAAGAGTGAGTGAGTTGTAAAAAAGAACGACTATTTTTTCAGGGAGTATTTACTCATTCAATGTCCTATAGGTCCTATAGGTAAAGGGAGTCAAAGAGTCAGCCAGTGGCGTAGCGTCCATGTAGGCCGTGTATGGCGGCCATACACTCTAAATTTATTCAAATACCCTTAAACCTTAAATATTGACTTTAAATATTTATGAAGAAGCATGTGCATAACTTATGTAGTAATGGGCATGGTGATCGAAATTAGTGCCCTACATGCCTTACACTTGACTTTAGACCACGCTACGCCACTGGAGTCAGCGTACATCTTTCAAAATCTGATTCAATGAGTCGTTGACTGAAAAGAGTAGTTCATGTTTTTAAACCCACTCTTTATACAGATCTCTACCGATCACAATTTGCCACTTGTTGTTGTTGTTCTTCTTGTTCTTGTTCTTCTTCTTCAACTCCTCCTCTCCCCCTCCTTCATCATTTTCTGTGTGATGTGTTAGTCTTTTTCTTGTCAGCTCAGTTTTGAATTCGCTCTCTGTTTAGTCTCTCCTCAGATCCTCAGTTTATACCTACCCTCCATCACTACAAATAGTAAATGCAGTGTATATGAGTGTGTTAGGCCGATATAATAACACACTGGGTTACATAAGTGACATTCCTTCTGGATTGGTTCACAAAGAGAAGAAGTGACCTTGGCCCATATTGGAAATTCGATGATAATCCATTCCGTGGAGAATATGATCCCAATTGATCACTGAAGTTAAGCAACGTTGAGCGTGGTTGGTATCCGGATCGGTGACCATCACGGCAATCATGTGCTGCTAGCTTTTCAGGAATTTCCGGTCCGGTGGGTGAGGTTAATGTGAGTAGGAGGGTAGATTGTCACCAAATGGAGGGTAAAATCCCTGTCCCCAAACCTTACTGTT
>NW_007384679.1:0-3662 GCF_000475195.1 Diaphorina citri | reverse complement strand
TTCCATGCTTTACTTCACAAAGGAACAAATTTTGAAGGGACCAATATTTCCGAGATGTGTCCTGGATGGAAGGCTCCATTTAACTTTTGAATAACTGGAGATGGGATTATGAATTTTGTATAGTTCCATGCTTTACTTCACAAAGGAACAAATTTTGAAGGGACCAACATTTCCGAGATGTGTCCTGGATGGAAGGCTCCAACTTCCAGACCTTTACTACACCCCGTATAAGTTAACTAAAAGCTCATGAGAGTTGTGGTATTCAGATTCGGTCCCTCCCTAAGACAAGATCAATTCTAGGAAAAGCTTTTTTTCAATATTCTGTCTTCCCAGTGCCTCCCAGGAATTGCCCAGGAAAATGTTTCCTTTGTTTACATTCATAAGCAGGATTAAAAAAAGCGTATTTTCATAATCTTGAATACGACTTGCAAGCCCCCGGCTATGTGAAAGATGTAGATTGTGGAATGTTTACTGTTGTCTGACTGTCGAAATGATTTTACTTTGCTTATCCTATGGGAAGGAAAGTGATGTTTTGTTATGTATGTAGGAAATAGGTAAATAAGCAATGTAAGCAGAGTACTGTTGTCTGACTGTCGAAATGATTTTACTTTGCTTATCCTATGGGAAGGAAAGTGATGTTTTGTTATGTATGTAGGAAGTAGGTAAATAAGCAATGTAAGCAGACACATAATAAACAAAGATTCTTATGCAATGTTTTATTTCCAAGGTACACCGTACTTCTTCAGTGGTCAAGAGCTATTAGGTACATGAGATTTGCTGGTGTAGTAAGTAGGTCACTAGCATAATGTCCTTTAAAGATTTCATGTTTCAATAAGTACCTAGGACCTAGGTATACTCGTACTTATGGATGAATTATGAGGTCGGTACTGTTCGTTTTCATGACAGGTACTAGTGGTACACTGGTACAGTACACATTCTTATGCAATGTTTTATTTCCAAGGTACACCGTACTTCTTCAGTGGTCAAGAGCTATTAGGTACATGAGATTTGCTGGTGTAGTATGTAGGTCACTAGCATAATGTCCTTTAAAGATTTCATGTTTCAATAATTACCTAGGACCTAGGTATACTCGTACTTATGGATGAATTATGAGGTCGGTACCGCAATGTTTTATTTCCAAGGTACACCGTACTTCTTCAGTGGTCAAGAGCTATTAGGTACATGAGATTTGCTGGTGTAGTAAGTAGGTCCTTTAAAGATTTCATGTTTCAATAATTACCTAGGACCTAGGTATACTCGTACTTATGGGTGAATTATGAGGTCGGTACTGTTCGTTTTCATGACAGGTACTAGTGGTACACTGGTACAAACAAGAAAATCTTTAATCTTAAAACCGAGCAAATCATATTTAGAAAAATATGTTTAAATAATAATTGCATAGGATTTTCGTAGAATACGACTTGGGAATGGAAAATATGGAAAGAATAATAATAAAAGTAATAAAATAGTTTATATAGTAATAAAGAGGACGCGTAACGGAAACATTAAGACCAGCTGTTGTAAGTTGGAAAGTCGGTAAAGTACCTTACCATGAAGAAAATCAGACACTTTAGAATGAAAAATGGAAATGGTTTTGTTACGCGAAAAAAAAGCACCGTAAAAACAAAAGAATGATTTTACCAAACTGCTTTCCCTCAAAAATACAACCGATGTTTTGTTTATGAACAAGAGTGAAACTTATACCTCCATCATGCGAGTGAAACCATATGGTATATGGTATGTAGTATGTACCTAAGATGTTTACATTCTAAAAGAACCTATTACTAAAACCTATAGACAATATTAATTAATTAATCGCATATCTTACCTATCAATGTGTCAGATGAGAATTTTAGGTGTAGTAGGCTGAAGGTAAGTTGGTATATCTCTCTGAAACAAGTGAAATAAAGTTCAAATTAGACTATAAATACATGAAAAACAAGCACCCCAACCTTCCCAAAAAAAAAAAAATGGTAGTTCTAATGGAGATTGTTGAAATTTCTGACATGTTCTGGACACACATTATTTGTTATGTGTACATACCGACCTATATTATAAGCATTATAACAAACAACACCCCTTCGTAACAGCAATTTTTCAAAATTTACACCAAAACAGAACAATGGTACATTTTATTTTTTAAAACACTAAAAAAAGAAGAAAAAATGGGGCTATAAATCAAACAATTTGTTCCCTTTACCTTTACGCAACATGAAAACTCACATAGATTTTCATCAGCATGTATTGTTGTAGTCAAGGTTTCCACTTCCCAGAGCTACTGGTAGCTTTGAAAATGAAAGTGTAAACCCTTTCGGTGTCTCTTTTAGACTTTTTCTATTTTTCCGAATTTTCTTTCCATGTACATTATTTTAGGGTTGGTACTTTACTATCCACATTAGACATTAGGATTTGGATCAGTGGTTCATATATCAAGCTTTTAGGAGAAAGATCCTCTGGTTTACTTGATAGATGGGTTGTTACCTGGGTACACTTTATCAAATCATCAGTATTATTTTGGATTGCCCTAATACCATTCAGAAAAATCTAGTCCAGCAATTTCAAAAAGATTGTTACCTACTGTTAGAAATTTTGGTACAGATTTGTATCTCGGTAAATCGAGCTCACAGACAGGATCAGGTGGATATAAAAACTGCAGAATAAAAGTAGGTATTAGATTCGAGAGGAAGAATAATGGAGGCCGAAATTCTCATTTCTATGAAAAATGTATGGACTCTCTCTTGTTTACTTACCTACTCTTAAAAAAATCTGAAATTTCAAAGCGTAGAAATGAAGATATATTGCTTAACTTAACGGCAACCAGGGGGAGACGAAGAACACACACATTTTTTCTAAACGCAAAATTTGAGATATTTTTTAATATGTGTGCTTTCCTTTCCCACATATTCCCTTCAGCATACTGCAGCAAATGGCAAGCATCCAATCAGGCAATTCAGGCATTGTTATAGAGATAGAGACAAATATTGATATATTGAGATGCTCTTCTTCAGCAGCAGGGGATTTTGTAGACAATGAGGGAATTTCAGCAACTCCTCCTTTGTTACATTGCCTTTAGAGTAAGTAGACTAAAAAGTAAAATTCTATTCCAGACATGCATCGATAGAAAGATAGGAACTTAAGATACGTGTAGAACGTAGGTATCCCAGAAGGATTTATAAAAACTGCATAGAAATGAGCACAAAATGAAAATAGAAGAAAACAATACAGAACGACAAAGTCATGTCAACTCAGAAGCATTAGATTGAATTTCAAGTTTTCAATCTAGGATGACATATGACACAGCTAGCGCGGAATTCCCAGACACCTTCCGAAGAAATCGCATTCCACGTTTTACACTAAACATAGGTATCTATGTATTTATATCTTATGTAGAAATGTAGAGTACATATCATTCGTATTCGATGGATTGATACCTGATAGGGTAGGAGCAAGTTTTCAAATTTTCAGTTGCCCTGAAGTACCTACATCCACACAAATATGTAGGTACATTAATACATACATAGGAGTAATATTCCACCGTTAGAAATTCATCACTTTCTATGGAATAATTGGTTATTCAAGGAGCTCAATTTTTTAAAACCTTCAAATGGAATTTTTGTACACAACGAGCAGATATCAATTTCGTAGGCATGGAATTGTTTTGA
>NW_007384678.1:0-3665 GCF_000475195.1 Diaphorina citri | reverse complement strand
GAATACAAAGTAGAGACTTGGGTAGTTATAATAGGCTGGCGCGGGTTCAAGCCCCTCTCTATCACGAATGGAATAGGGTCCAACGTTTTAACTTTGGTTATTGGGGCTGTGTTGTGACTTTTTGCCCCATTATTTGATACGTCAGCAATGATTGTTAAGCTCTCTTGGTCAAACATTAATTCAAAAATGTCCTATCCTTTCTTTTTTACATTTCCAGTTTAATCTCTCTCCTTAGTCTTGTAGTAATATATCGCTTTAATATGCAGAAATTCAGAATACAAAGTAGAGACTTGGGTAGTTATAATAGGCTGGCGCGGGTTCAAGCCCCTCTCTATCACGAATGGAATAGGGCCCAACGTTTTAACTTTGGTTACTGGGGCTGTGTTGTGACTTTTTGCCCCATTATTTGATACGTCAGCAATGATTGTTAAGCTCTCTTGGTCAAACACTAATTCAAAAATGTCCTATCCTTTCTTTTTTACATTTCCAGTTTAATCTCTCTCCTTAGTCTTGGAGTAATATATCGCTTTAATATAAAACTTTTCGCAATAAATCCAGGAAGGAACTGGGAAAAAAAGTTCCAAGTTATGGCCTACATAGTATTTCATATCTTTGAGTTTGGCTTGAATGTTATGTATTATCTCGAGGGCCTATCAAACAGGGTGGCCCACAAAACGGGACTAAACTGCAAATGGTATAGTTTAATCTCTCTCCTTAGTCTTGGAGTAATATATCGCTTTAATATAAAACTTTTCGCAATAAATCCAGGAAGGAACTGGGAAAAAAAGTTCCAAGTTATGGCCTACATAGTATTTCATATCTTTGAGTTTGGCTTGAATGTTATGTATTATCTCGAGGGCCTATCAAACAGGGTGGCCCACAAAACGGGACTAAACTGCAAATGGTATATCAAAGAGAGACTGAGGCACTGAGGACAGGATAGGAGAAAGGCAGCAGTTCCGAGAACGAACCTTATCTGTTTTGGGACAGGAATCGAAACCGCGACCTAGCATTTAAAAGGCAGACATGCTACCCTCCAAGCTAACTAGACCAGCGAATGATGTCCTTTTAACGATTAATTCGTTGGATAGCAAATGGTATATCAAAGAGAGACTGAGGCACTGAGGACAGGATAGGAGAAAGGCAGCAGTTCCGAGAACGAACCTTATCTGTTTTGGGTAAAGTTCTCAAAGGACAGGAATCGAAACCGCGACCTAGCATTTACAAGGCAGACATGCTACCCTCCAAGCTAACTAGACCAGCGAATGATGTCCTTTTAACGATTAATTCGTTAGATAAAAGCAGAGATTTGCATTCAGATTACCAGGAACATCCTGAACAATTTATTTATGACGTCTGGACAAACTTACACCCGTTTTTCATATCTTTGTTGTTTGTCTCTTGTTTTATTTTTTGTCCTCCTTCTCCTCTTCCTCCTAGTACCCCCACTTATCCACACCAACCCCCACCACCACCACCAATACCAACATTATCATCCTTGCTGAATTCTGTGTCCCACACTTTGGACATCATCCAAGCTAATTATACAACTCTGAAGCCTTTCACATCCAACTTCACTATTTTGCATAGTTAGTAGTTACCCATGGTAAAGGAAGAAAAGCTAATTATACAACTCTGAAGCCTTTCACATCCAACTTCACTATTTTGCATAGTTAGTAGTTACCCATGGTAAAGGAAGAAAAGAAGAGAAGGTAATGAAATCATTCGAATGACAGTGAAGATATGGCGGAAAATGGATCAACATTGATCATTTCCCCGCGGGAAATTTTATTTGCTGAATCTGTGAGTTCCAGTTTTCTACCAAAGCCCCTACATACAGATCTCTTCATAGCTTCATACACCCTAAACAGTTTGAATCATACACCGGAACTTTAACTTGCAAAATTCAACGGTCACTGATGGGATCGAAAGGTCGCAAAGTATTTTATGCAGCGTTCAGCATTTTATGGTGATTTTAAATATTTAATAATTTGAAATATAGATATATTCGGTGCTTCTAATGTTGTTGTGGTACTCTCACAAAAAACATACAAGAAGTACTTTTTGTATGTGGAAGAAGGGGGAAGTCTAGATTGAGCAAGAGATAAAGGGAAGGAGGGAGGAAGGGAGGGAGAGAGAGAGAGAGGGAGAGAGAGAGAGGAAGGAAAAGAGGGAAGGAGGTCAAAAAGTTTTGTTGATGTTAGCCACGGGAATAGCGAGTGTGAGTGTGCGATCTACAGAGTGGTTCATTTCTCTTGGTTCCATAAAATATGTGGGTAGGTATGACAATGAAAAACCTCATCCCCCTCCTATGCCCTCGAAGGGTAAATGAACACCCTGTATGCTCAAAGGATATTTGGGTAGGTATGACAATGAAAAACCTCATCCCCCTCCTATGCCCTCGAAGGGTAAATGAACACCCTGTATGCTCAAAGGATATTATTACTATCATTATCTACCAGTAGCTATTTACCAAGACAAATTAAATTGTCTTCCCCCAGCCCCCCTTGTTTCTTGTTGGTCTCCATACCGGGTAGGTATGACAATGAAAAACCTCATCCCCCTCCTATGCCCTCGAAGGGTAAATGAACACCCTGTATGCTCAAAGGATATTATTACATACTATCATTATCTACCAGTAGCTATTTACCAAGACAAATTAAATTGTCTTCCCCCAGCCCCCCTTGCTTCTTGTTGGTCTCCATACGTTGTGAAAGTAGGTATTAAAAGGACAAGTTCCTACCCAGAATAATATTTGAGGAGTATATTGTGCATGTGTCTACCCGAGTTGAGTAAACAAATTATAAGTTTAGGGATGATACACACAATACAGTAAGTATACTATAGTAAGAATACAATGGAGCAGTTGCAAATGGGGTTCCTACCCAGAATAATATTTGAGGAGTATATTGTGCATGTGTCTACCCGAGTTGAGTAAACAAATTATAAGTTTAGGGAAGATACACACAATACAGTAAGTATACTATAGTAAGAATACAATGGAGCAGTTGCAAATGGATAAAAATTATAAATAAGGTCGAAAATTCAATTTTTAATTGCTGTTCCAATGACAAAGTTCAAAGAGTTGTGACGTCAGACTCAAACGCTTGCGCACAAACAAACGAAGCGGGAGTCATGAATTATGACGTCATCGCCTACGGGAGCGTATGCCGTGACGTAAACTTCACAATTTACCGGTGTAGCGCCAGTATGCAAGCACGCTTGCGGAGGAGCAGAAAGAAATGCGCAGAAACGTATGCGCACAAACACATTAATGAGTTGCATGCGAGGGACCTTTGCTCGGGACATTTGATGTGACGTTATCGTGTACGGGAGCGTATGCAGTGACGTCAAAGTTCACGATTTACCGGTATTTTTTAAATCGATTTATCTCGGGATCTAGAAGTCGTAGAAGAAAAAGAAAAATTCCATTGGTCCTCATTTTTCCTGCTCTATGACTTTGAAACATCACTCAAGTAAGCGCAACTGATCTATTAGGTCACAAGAATCAGGAACACAGCATAGCTACTACGGGATAGATACAAGATAATACTGCCCCATAAATACATATGTAATATTCTAGTAACTTGGTATGTATGTGCTATGTGATTACTATTCACTAGCAAGGTCATATCTTTTAAAGGAGGAGGAAGAGGAATGAATAG
>NW_007384677.1:0-3665 GCF_000475195.1 Diaphorina citri | reverse complement strand
GTTGACACCAAATTCGGACGGTGTGAACTGGACTTGGCTCAGAGAGTGACCATTGTAAACCTTGTGTGAAATATGAGAAGTTGATGGTTTGACATTGTTGCACTGCTGCGATGTTTGCATAATGTGTGCATACTTGGTATGCAATGCACTGAATGCACTCACCTATTTTAGTATTAAACGCATGCATATTTATAATTTTATACACACGTAGGTAGTAAGAATAGGAGTACATAAGCAACACATCCATGTCGATAAATTAATTATACTTACCTTACCTATGTAAGTAGATACCTTACATCACATTTTGAAGGGAAAGAGGAAACGCTAGAATGGATGTTTGATCAAGTGACCTAATTGTCTACCTTACAGGAGTTACTAAAACGTCAATTTTACATAAAAGGTGATAAATATTGTAAAATATCTAACTCCAGATACATGGTAGTAATTATCCCTATAAAAAAAAGCAGATCAAATCTTTACCTAGATAAAGTCGTTTTCATAGTGATATTTATGATACAGGGCTTCCGTTCATCAGATCGCTTGAGAATCTTCACACTCGCCTTATCTCGCTTTGAAGGGAGAATGCTTTCCAAGATTTGACTGACCACAGAAGGACATTTTACACCTATTTTGGGGAAAAAAAGTAAACAACTAAGTATTCCGTTCATCAGATCGCTTGAGAATCTTCACACTCGCCTTATCTCGCTTTGAAGGAAGAATGCTTTCCAAGATTTGACTGACCACAGACGGACATTTTACACCTATTTGGGGGAAAAAAGTAAACAACTAAGTATTTCGTGTTCTTCAACACTTTGGTAATTGGTAACCAATGTGCACTTACCTGACATTGTAGCAAAGTTTTTCAGGTTTCTCCTCAGTTTTGTTCATAACACTTTTTACTTTGGTAATTGGTAACCAATGTGCACTTACCTGCTGACATTGTAGCAAAGTTTTTCAGGTTTCTCCTCAGTTTTGTTCATAGCACTTTTTTTATCTGATATCTTTCCACTGACGAGGAAGTTATTTGAAAAGCAATCGTTTGATATTGGAATTTCATAAAAATTAAATAACTGAACCTCGCTCTGCAAGTGCAAAGAATTCTATTATTACCTTCGCCTACGTAACATATTTACAGTTTTGCACTATCATACTACGTTCAGTGATGCATTTTCATGAATGGAAAATATTCCATTGATAAAAATGAATGAACTTTAAGAAACTTTGATAAGCAAAGTACCTATAATAAAATCACTAGCTTATCTCCAATACACTTTGTCTGTTTCATACCAGTACCAGTCTTATTTAGAAACGTATTCACTAGTGCATCTTCTTTAAAGCTTCTTTGATCTAAGTAGTACCTAATATTGCCACCGAAGTTCACTTATAATCAAACTTTAATTCAATGTAAATCAATTTTATTCATGGTTTACATACTGAAAAATACATCTTATCAAGTGAGGTGAGTACCTATACCTACCTACCTATATTTTTTTTTTTTTATTTCAAAAATGGTATCTGATAGAACCTAAAACAAATATTTTTTTTTTTTTTTTTTTTTTTTTGAAAAAAATCATCTCTAAATAGCAAATTAACAATTCGAAAATTCACTTTTTTAGCACCAAAAATGGTATCTGATAGATTGGTCTAAGAATGAAACAGATTTGGTTGCAAATTTACCCGTTGCAAATACAGATATATAAATCTAAAATCTACCCAAGTCCTAGATAAACTACAGATAGAGTCGATGGAAAATCAGTTTTGACAAATGGCTTTTCGTTTGGAAATTATTCTCGTGCACAGACACAGAGAGTGATATATTTTCTGAGCAGTCTGGTCGTGTGATAGAATGATTTATGTCTACACCTATGCGTTAATCGTGTGCGGATGCATGCTGTTCTAATGTAATTTATTGTACAAGTGTTCGTTAGGCCAGCTCTCAATGAAACATGATCAAAGCACGTTAGTAATAGGGAGATTAAGATAAGCCAAGTTTCTATCCTATCAAGTCTATCAATAGATAGGTATAAAAAAAATGCATCAATCAAGTTAGTACTTTCGTGAATGCATATTTTAGTTATTATGTTATAATATACGAAGAACATGACACGGAGAGAACCTGTGCCTTATATTACGAGTATATTAAGAGGTATAAAAATATAGAGGATATCTACCTATCTATTGTTCTTGAAAAGCATTATTATCCTCCTGTATGGATTTTTCGTTTGTTATTACGAAACAACAAAGAAATCAGTGGATTGGTAAAGGTAATTATTGGTTCTCCCGATGTTGTACCTAGGCTTTGTTGGTTTAGTCCTGTATGGATTTTTCGTTTGTTATTACGAAACAACAAAGAAATCAGTGGATTGGTAAAGGTAATTATTGGTTCTCCCAATGTTGTAGGTACCTAGGCTTTGTTGGTTTAGAAAATTACGCTCAATCCGTTCATCAGATCGCTTGAGAATCTTCACACTCGCCTTATCTCGCTTTGAAGGAAGAATGCTTTCCAAGATTTGACTGACCACAGAAGGACATTTTACACCTATTTGGGGGAAAAAAGTAAACAACTAAGTATTTGGTGTTCTTCAAGACTTTGGTAATTGGTAACCAATGTGCACTTACCTGCTGACATTGTAGCAAAGTTTTTCAGGTTTCTCCTCAGTTTTGTTCATAACACTTGATAGAGCCATGGCTATTGTGATATACCTAGTACTCATAGCGTTGTTACCTACCTTCATTGATCAATAAAATTAAGAAACAAAATCGAGGCCGATTTCAGGATGAATGTTTGGGGGAGTACAGAACAAGAAGATTGGTCGAAATTGTTAAATTTTGCTGAACAATAATGAGATTGTTACAAATAACTACATATGTAGCTGCACTAACTAAGTAAGGAACTAAGGAACATATCCTGTAGGTATATTTGGTAGAAACGAGAAAGGTATCATGAAAATAAATGAGAAGAAGGTAAGAAAAAATGTCAGAGAGGAAGAGCAAGGGAAACTGGACAAAACAGGACATCAAAAGGGCAATAGAGAAGAGGCACTCTTTTACCGACCAAGAGTGAATTCGGAAGTAGAGACCAAAGCTTCAGTACCTATAGACCTATAGGAACTAGGAAACAGGCAAACGGGTAATGTTGCTGGCAAACCCATTGAAAAATTCTAAAACCAACACCTGAATAGAACTTGAACAAATTGAGTCAAACATAGGTGTACAGGTCGGAGCTTTTAGTAGTTGTCCAATTATATTGCAAGGCCGTTGTTGAGGTACCATTTGTTTATTTTCGCTTTATTATGACATCAATATGTGTATTGTCCTTTGATTTTATTGATTGTATGTGTTCATTTCTGATGATGATCTTGAGGATAGTCAGAGAGGTGTAATTATTGTGATGACCTGTCAATACATTGTCATTATTTGTGACGTAAGATTGTGCTTGGTTAGTGGTTATGATGTTCATTATTCCCATTCTGTATGGCATGAGATGATAGTAATCTTCTGACACATTTGTATGATAAATAATGAGATGCTAATCCAAAACTATGAGGTACCCCGCGGATATCAAAACTACGATGCTCATCAGCATGAAATCATGGTCAGGATGTGAGGAAAACTTTAGCCTACAACATGGTGCTCCAAGATCATCAATTTCACAAGATCAGCCC
>NW_007384676.1:0-3665 GCF_000475195.1 Diaphorina citri | reverse complement strand
TCTTCAGACCTAGATTTTTGTCAGAGCTCATTCTCTCTTCTGCTTTCAGACTGGAAGGTTCTCTCTGCTCCCTCTCTAGAAGGGGAGGTTTCTTCAGACCTAGATTTTTGTCAGAGCTCATTCTCTCTTCTGCTTTCAGACTAGAAGGTTCTCTCTGCTCCCTCTCTCCTCTCTGTGATATCTCCAAATATTTCAACATTTTTTTTTCAACAAGAGTTTCCATTAGAGTATTTAAGATGACCAAGGAGTCTTTCCTATGTAACTTTTCACGAGAAATCAATCGGTTTACATGTAAGGGTTCTAGGAATGATGGTTCACGAAATATGCGCTTGTAACAAGCCAATATCAAAGTTATATCCACTTTTTTTACACCAATAATTTACGACATACAGCCTGATTTCCTCGAATTTGCCATCAAAATGTTTGTCAAAAGAGAACGAATGTGCCATCAAATTCATTTTTATGCCTACCTCCTTTTCCTCTTGGCTCGGCCTTCTACATAGGAATCTTTCCAACTATCCCGATTTCACCTTGACTTTATCCACATCCTTCTCATTGCGCTTTCCAAATTATCTTCACATTTTATTCTCAGCCCAACTCCATTTTAGTTTTTCCACTCAGACGATACGTACACACCAAGTTTTTCCTGCTTGGAAAAAAAAGAGAGAGAAAAGAAGTAATGAGGAGGAGGAGGAGGAGGAGTACGTGTTCCTCCTCCTTTCTGTGAATATCATGAATACCGTGTCGTGTGGCTTGATGAGCCAAACATTTTCAAAATTTACTTTCTCATTATATTTCAGAGCGGTGAAAACAGAAGATTGGGGACAGAAAAAGGCTTAAAACTGGGTCTTTTTTTCACGGTGTTAATTGTATCTACATTTCCAAGAGAGAGAAGTTCCAATACCTGCCAGCACTTAAGCTGAGACTCTCTGACTGACCCGGGCCTCACAGAGACCCAGGTCTCAAGCTTTTTCCAAAACACACGTTTAGTCCGTCCTGTCCGTCTGACAGACCTAGGTCTGTGAGATTGCGGTTTGTCGGACGGTCTGAGCGTGTGAGGTGGGCTGAACAGACTGGTAATCGGTAGAGAAGATTCCGTCTTTGCTGATCTATGGTCAGTCAATCAGTGTCAATTCGAAAACCAAATCTTTTGTCAACGAGTCATAAGGAAAATCTTGTATTACAAACTGCTGTTTTGTTACGACAAAGATTTCTCCAAACAAACCGCCAAAGTAAGGAGAACAAAAAAACAACTGCAATTCATCCCACATGTTTTCATAATCGTTCGTATAAGAAGTGCCAATTAAACGATCGATAACCTACGACAGTATCGACAAGAAATTGTGCAAGCTATAGAGAAATATAAACTGGGAGACGTTCTCGTGCTGACGAATTGTCTTTGTTTATTTTCAACGAAGCAAACTTCCACAAATCATAAAACTCTCGGAGGGAGAACAAAGGAAAGTTCAAACAGGTTCAATTTACATTGGCAAATCTCACGAACGCTACTGAAACTGAATATTATTGGATTGGTAATAACTACTCGTTACTTATGAATAATTGTTCAATACTTGTGTATGATTGTTCAATAGTTCTGTCGTGATGCATCTGTAGTCACAATGCACCGATTATCATGCCATCAGTAAAGTCACTTCTCACCAGATACCCTTACTGCCCATCCCTATTAGCATTATCTCAATCCATAAAAGGAATCCCAGTGTGCCAAATTGCTGAAACTACCTTTAGATAAGACCGCAACGAATGTCGTGTGCATCAAATGTAAATTATTCACAACCTTATCATAGTGTGCAAACCGTACCTTAACCCACAGATCAAACACTTCCATAATCTCAACTCGGAGTTTATTTCCAGTCGTGAACATAAAATTGTTGGGCATATCTCGTGAACAAATAGGAAAAGTTGACAGTTGATAAACAAGTATGTATGGAAAAGTGTGTCACAATTTAGAATCTATCGCAGAAATTTCACAATAACCAAGTCCCGTAATCTGACGTTAGTTACTCCATCAGGTGTACCAAAGTATTCAATGTAGATTCCAAATACAACAATTATTGCCAAAGTTTTATAGGAAAAACACCTGGTCTTCTAGACGTAATCTGCACACAAGTTACGAAAACATAATCACTGGTATACAAACAATCAAGGAATCAACCACTTGTAAACACAGCTGTACAATGGTAGACAAGCTCAGACTTTTCAACTTTAAACTCCCCAACAATATCAACCACGAAATTTTCGTTTCAACTGTTTGACAAATTTGTCACATAAATTTTCCGTCAGATATTTACAAATGCAGGCTTTCATATAAGAGGAGCCTAACCCTACTAAGGCCCTTTTTGGGTACAAAGGCTTTTCTAATGCGAAATATTGTCAGTTCCAAAAGAATCATGTTGATACACATCTCCATTTTCCAAGAAGTTACACCAAGATTTTGTAAAGTCCTCCCAATACTTTCCACTGGAAATCAAAAACTTTACTCATAACTCGATTTTTGTCTATAGGTTCTTCTTGAATGAAACCGTCCAAATTTCGTTCGTCTCTTACAATAAGTTCCATCCTTGTTGGAGAGAGGGAGAGAGAGAAGGTGAGAGTGAGAGAGTGAGAGAGAGAGCGAGCGAGAGAGCAATGAAATAATGAGTTGGCAACATTGCGTGACTCACGCTCACAAAAAGAGGTCTGCCCTTTCCTTTCCCCTCTCACTCTCCTTCACACCTATACTCTTCCTCATCACAAACAGTCCATTTTTTCCAAATTTCCAGTCTACTTTTTCAAGATTTTCCACCCTATTCCCACTGCGTCACAACAGATTTTTTTTTTTTCTTCAAGCAATGTTCCCAAGCTTGTTCAACATTAATTCTCCAATCTTTTTTCATCCCACTAGGGTAAGGGCTTAAGTCCTCCATTTGCACATGAAATAACTGCGCCGCATTTTTTTTGTAATTTTTCGGTCTACACATTCACACATCCGGTCTACACATTCACTAAAATTTTTAAGACCGGCCGCAGGCGAAAATTTCGGTTTCATCAATTATTTGCGGTAAAAAAAGAGCTGAAAAAATCTGCATTTGCCTGAGATCGAACCCATAACTGCGAATATCGCAAACAAACCGCGGATACTGCGCACAAAACGCGGATACTGCGCACAAAACGCGAATACCGCGAACAAAACGCGGATACCGCGAACAAACCGCGGATACCGCGAACAAACCGCGGATACCGCGAACAAACCGCGGATACCGCGAACAAACCGCGGATACCGCGAACAAACCGCGGATACCGCGAACAAACCGCGGATACCGCGAACAAACCGCGGATACCGCGAACAAACCGCGAACAAACCGCGGATACCGCGAACAAACCGCGAATACCGCAAACAAAACGCGGATACCGCGAACAAACCGCGGATACCGCGAACAAACCGCGGATACCGCGACCAAAGCGCGGATACCGCGAACAAACCGCGAACAACCGCAGATACCATACCGCGAACAAACCGCGAATACCGCGAACAACCGCAGATACCGCGAGCCAACCGCGAATACCACGAGCAAACCGCGAATAGGTGCCTTATCACAGAAGAATCGATGAGGACCTTCCACTTATGAAAATGAAGGAGAAATAAGTAAATTAATTCCAAACTTCAA
>NW_007384675.1:1720-3666 GCF_000475195.1 Diaphorina citri | reverse complement strand
TCTCTCTCTCTCTCTCTCTCTCTCTCTCTCTCTCTCTCTCTCTCTCTCTCTCTCTCTCTCTCTCTCTCTTTCCCTTTCCCTTTTTTATTATTTTAATTCTGGGATGAGAGACATTCCCCCATTAAAAGTTAGATCGTAGCTTAGGGGAAGAACTAAATAAAGCATATATTATCAATCAATCAATCTCTCTTTTTGTCTCTTTGTCACTCCCTCTCTCTCTCTTTTCTACCTCTCTCCCCCCCCTCTTTCTCTTTCCACCCCTCATCCTCTATCGTTCTTCCCCTATTTTTCACTATTTCCTCCTCTCGTCCTCCCACCTCTGTCTTTCCTTCCTCTTTCTCTTACCTCCCCCTTCCCCACCCTTCCTCTCTCTCTCTTTCTCTCTCTCTTCCCTCTCCTTTCCCTCCCACTCTCCCACCCTTCCTCTCTCTCTCTCTTTCTCTCCCTCTCTCTCTCCCTCTCTCTCTCCCTCCCACTCTCCCTCTCTTTCTCCCTCTTTCTCTCTTACTACAGCAGCGTCAATGTTTAATTTTCTCTTTCGAATGAAGACATGAAGAATTCAATTTATTTCCGCATGACGTCAGAACATGGGAAGAGAAGAAGAAATAAAGAAGAGGAAGAAAAAAAAAGAAGAAGAAGAAGAAGAAATAAAATGATGAAGAAAAAGAAGACGAAGAAGAAGAAGAACACGAAGAAGAATAAGAAGAGAAAAGTAAAATTAAATTGTATAGACAAACTCTGCTGCAGGAATGAAAAATAATGATAGTGAAAATTGAATTGAATTAATAATTTCTGTTTGGATTTTTAATGGACTCCGTCCAGGTTCTTTCCACGGCCAACGTTGCTTAACGTAAGTAGTTCGATTGCTTAGAGGGAGCGCGTCTACCTTGTCAGCACTGGGTCGCGGGTTCGATTCTCGCCCGGGGCGGACTTTATCCTTAACAGATAGGGTTCGTTTTCGGAACTACTGGATTTCTCCTATCCTGTCTTTCTTCTCTCTTCGATTCCGGCACAATAAGACCTTTGCAGTTACAGTTCCCTCTATCAAACCTAAGAAGAAGAAGAAGAAGAAGAAGAAGAAGAAGAAGAAGAAGAAGAAGAAGAAGAAGAAGAAATAAAATGATGAAGAAAAAGAAGACGAAGAAGAAGAACACGAAGAAGAATAAGAAGAGAAAAGTAAAATTAAATTGTATATAGACAAACTCTGCTGCAGGAATGAAAAATAATGATAGTGAAAATTGAATTGAATTCATAATTTCTGTTTGGATTTTTAATGGACTCCGTCCAGGTTCTTTCCACGGCCAACGTTGCATAACGTAAGTAGTTCGATTGCTTAGAGGGAGAGCGTCTACCTTGTCAGCACTGGGTCGCGGGTTCGATTCTCGCCCGGGGCGGACTTTATCCTAAAGAGATAAGGTTCGTTTTCGGAACTACTGGCTTTCTCCTTTCCTGTCTTTCTTCTCTCTTCGATTCCGGCACAATAAGACCTTTGCAGTTACAGTTCCCTCTAATATCAAACCTCTTTCAAAAAAATGAGTAGCTCACCTCTAATGGGGATTAAGCTAAAAAGTTACTATGAAATTGTTTTCGTACGGTAAATGTGAGGCTTAGTTGCGCCCTACCGCTTGTTTTGCATATCAGACATTGTTGTGAGTAAATGTTTCTGCCAGGGAGCGCGCGGGATTTTCACCTTTGACATTTGGAAAATATCCCTGTTTTCCCTCCACTTTCTCCCTCGTCCCGGCCTGTTTTTCCCTCCTATAGCTATTTCCCTCCCTCTAGTCCCTCTGTCTGTTTTTATACCCTTGCTCCTTGCCCAATATTTCCCCTTCTTCTGGCTGTTTGTACCCTCACTTTCTGCCTTGTATTTCCTTCTCATATAGCTATCTCTCTCTCTCTCTCTCTCTCTCTCTCTCTCTCTCTCTCTCTCTCTCTCTCTCTCCTCT
>NW_007384674.1:0-3456 GCF_000475195.1 Diaphorina citri | reverse complement strand
CAGTCAAGACTACCAGCAGATCAGCATTAAGGAGCGCGGTAGCGCTCCGCCCCGCCAAGTCTAGAAAGTTTGACCGCGCTACTAGAGATATTCTGTATACATATTTCTTTAGGCTTCCCCTATTGGGAACCTCACGCCACGCCCCTAAAGTCTATTATTTCGGACTTTAATCTTCAAGGGAGCTCCTCTCCCGAATTCCCTCATGTTTCACAAATGGAACCTCGGAAAGTCGGAATCTAAAGGACTTGACGAGGCAATCAAAAATTCGCCGTCGATGAAATTGGGCGAATTTTAATTAATGGGGATCTATAAGAGGATTTATGGAGGGGCTCCCTGAATGGCCGAAATATGGCACGAGTGTGTCACCAGATGGGATTGATGGGAATGGGGGAAACGATTGACGACTTTTATATAAAAAGGTCTGATTCTAACGAGGCTTTTTTTCATTGTTAGTAAAACGACTTTTCTATTGCGGGAATGTTGTTGAGAATCCGTCCCGCCAGCCAAGTTATCTTGGGGGTTAGCGCGTCTGCTTCGTTAGGTCGCGGATTCAATTTCCGTCCGGGGTGGATTTTATCACAGATAAGGTCCGTTCACTGAACAGCCGGCTGTGTCCTATCTTGGTCCTTCTTCTCTCTACTCAAAACTCGATTTTCGCTTTAGGTTCTCCTTGAAAAAAACGCTTCATTTGGAGACGGTACAATCAACAAAGGAGTGTGTTATTTATGGCGAACCCAATTGAAACATATTATTTATGTTATCCACATGTTATATTGTATAAATGCTCATTTTCCTACAAATTGAACATTGCTCGAATAGCGAAAACATGGGAATGTTTGTACATTTTCAGCGAAAACGTACCCCACACCCACGGTTTGTGTAATTTTGTATTGAGGGCATTACAATGTAGTGATTGAATTAAAAATAAATACCCTACGATATTTACATTTACGTTATTTACGAGTAAGTATTGTGTTCGGAAAACGTAAAACGTCGGTGGGTACTTAAAATAGATAGAGCTTGCCCGCACTGGCCGTTTTGCCCACCCTTCCCCTATACCTATTCTTATTTTTATCTGAATTATTATTTAATCAAAGAGTTAAACCGCTTTTGAACTCTATTATCGTAACCTCGGCCATCAGATCAAGAAATACAAAACAAAAACCGTCAGTTACCTACGTTAAGGGGACCACGAGCTAGTTTTGAAAATGACAAAAAAACAAACCCAACCTACCTAGTAGAGAAATGCAAATAAAACTTTTTCATTCCACTCAAATGCACCAGCACAAAACATGTGTTTCAAACGAAGAAGAAGAAAGAAAAATAAAGAAGAAGAAGGAGGAGGAGGGGGAGGAGGACGAGGAAGAGAAGAAGAAGGAGGCGGATTTTGAATTTAAATTCAGGATGGGTCTGGATGAGTGACCATATGGGCAATCGCGTTCTGCTGCTGCTTTTTCCCGGCCCCACTTGGTTGAGGGGTGAGGAGGCAGGCAGCTTGTTGTCGAATGATGGGTAAAAACCCCGTCCCTAAAGACCCAAGTGGCTGAATGTTACGCCAAACCGATCGACCAGAGTCGATCAACATTAATTGGAACATTGGAAGCCATGTAAAGCAGGTGAGATTTTGCAAAGGATTTCTTGATATTCTTTTCTAGATATTCAAGGATTTCTTGAATATTTTGAAATTTCTTAGGTATTTCTTGATATTCATTGGAATAGGTAGATAATATCAAGTTTATAATGCGGCCGTGTTTGTCTCAAGCTTTCAAGCGAGGTAGATCGAAGTGGGGACGTTGTTTATAATGCCCATTTCCTATTTAATTTCTTTTCAGCCCTGTGGTTATAATTCCCCCAAATACTTTTCTGGGCAAATCATCTCCCCCACCTCCAGTCCATTTCCCTCCCTCCACTCCTTTCCCTACTCCTTCCCTCCCCTCCCTTTTAACCTCAGTTTTCCATCGCTAAGCGCCCTCTTTTGATCATTATTGTACGGTATTTATTTTTAATTCGAACAAAAAGCAACAAACAAAGTTAATTTTGAACTTTTTCCGAGGGAAAAACAAAAACAAGTTATGAGAACGGAATTGAAAATGTTATTGTTTTTCTTCCCACAACCGCGAGATGCTTTGTTCGAGGAATATTCTTGAGCTTTTTTTTTTTTAACTTGCCAAGTATTTTTTAATTTAAACTTTTGAATGACAGCGTCTTAAGCTCTCGAATTATGTACTTTTGATACCTTTCTACATTTCTACATACATAACGTAGGTACTTTACAATAAATAGGTGCTTACTTTTAAAGTTGTTTCGTTTTATCAGATCACGACTTCAGTGCTTTAGTACAGCACTATAGGAATCTGCGGAGTTTTCTGTCCAGACTTGTAGAGAATTGTCAATAAATTTTTGTCAAAAAAATACAAAATGTGAATCTTTTTGAAGTTATCAAAGAAAATTTCATTTCTCCCTGTTCAAAACACCTACGTGAGTCTACTAAAAGGAATCAAGAAGACTCCAATATCGTACTTGTCTACCTTATCCTTCTTCTAAAAACCGAGGAACAAAAATCATCGGGAATTATAAATCGGAAACGTGGAAAAAGAAACAAAAGCGCAAATACCCATGAGAGATTAAAATCCAAACAAAGCGAAAATAGGAAGGAGGCGAATCTGAAAGAGAGAAAAACCGAATCGAGAATGGATCAAGTGGAAAAATAATACGAAACAAAGGAGGAGGAGGAAGAGAAGAATAAAAAAAGCCTGGGGGAGGAGAATGAGAAGACTAAGAAGAAGAAGACGAAGAAGAAAAAGACAAAGAAGAAGAATTGGGAGTGAGGAGGTGGAAGAAAATAAAAAGAATGAGGAGGTGGAGGAAAATAAAAAGAAGGAGGAGGAGGGAAACCTTAAAAGAAAAAGTCTAATGGAATGGATTAGAGATAAATCTGACGTGAAGATGAAGAATGAAATATAAGAAGTAAGAAGAGGAAGAAAAGAAGAAGTATGAGGAAGAGGAAGAAGGAGAATGATGAGAAGGAAGAGAAGAAGAGGAAGAAGAAGGAAGAGAAGAAGAGGAAGAAGAAGTATGAGAAGGAAGAGAAGAAGAGGAAGAAGGAGAATGAGTGGGAGAAATAAGAGGAAGAGTAGGAGTAGGAAGGAAAGAGAGTTAGAGGAGAAGTGGAAGGGGGAGAGAAAGAAGAAGAAGAAGAAGAGTAGAAGGAGGAGAAGAGAAAAACAAATCTTTTGAAGATCTTAAATAGGAAACCTGAAACCTTCAATGTTATCCACTATACTTATCTCTTTCATTAGTGGTGGAGACGACTCTCCACTAAAGTTCAGAAAATCATGTTCCGTCCTAATATCAAGATGGAGGGTAGCGCATCTGCCTTGTAAGCGCTACGTCACGGGTTCGATTCCAACCTGGGGTAGATATTTTTTTTTTTTTTTTTTTTGGAAAAGAGCCCTG
>NW_007384673.1:0-3670 GCF_000475195.1 Diaphorina citri | reverse complement strand
ATTCTTTATAATCATTGGATAAAAGTACTTACCTATTGCTTTTGCTATTAATTTAGTATGCCTTTGGTGAAAAAAAAAGATGTTTTTTCCTCCTGATAAATGATTGACAATATAGGTAATGCTATTTTTATTTAATTACAAATTGCAATAAATAAACTTGTGAATTTTAATTGTTTTTACTGAATGCTACAAGCTACAACTCTGTAGGTTTAATATAAAACTCAAGTAACTATCACCTTTGACCTATGAGGCAATGGTTAATTTGGCACATGAGGAAAACTCGAAAACCCTTGTTTAGCAGAAGCTTTTACCTGATGCGAAAGTTTTAGCATTTGGACAAGAAATGGTAGATTTGGCACATCTACCAATTTTACCATATTATTAGTTCATGTGCTCTTTTTACTATTAGGTTTTGCTTCCAATTTACATTTGTATTTTGTAGTAGATGTGCTTCAAACCTCAAAAGATGAATTATTCGGACATGTTAATTTTTCTCAAGCTTTTGCAGCAGGAATAACCTTTTGAATCAGGCTCTACAATCGTCTTATCTCTTGGTCTTCTTCATCTTTGCTACCAAGGTCTCCACTATCTATTTGAATAAACTTTATCTATTTCGAGATTACTTCCAACTTGTTTCTGATGCCATTAGCCAAAGAGCTTCTATATTGAGATTTATACTCGCAGATCGGTGAGATTAAATGCATTTTATTGAGTCTGTACGTGAGAGTGTAATGATACCAGTTCTTTTAATAGATCAGTAAATAGTTATATGAGTAGGACCAAGGTCTCCACTATCTATTTGAATAAACTTTATCTATTTCGAGATTACTTCCAACTTGTTTCTGATGCCATTAGCCAAAGAGCTTCTATATTGAGATTTATACTCGCAGATCGGTGAGATTAAATGCATTTTATTGAGTCTATACGTGAGAGTGTAATGATACCAGTTCTTTTAATAGATCAGTAAATAGTTATATGAGTAGGACTACAGATATTTAATGTCCTTAATCTACGAGAGGTGCATGTTTTATGTACATTTTATTTCTGTACATAAAATACATTTTACAATACATATAGATAAATATATTGATAAATATATTATACAGGTAAAAAAATACATTATTTACTCGTAATTTAATATGTCGGCAAGTTCTGTGCTACCTGGCTTACCAGTTTTTTATTTACTAGATCAGTTACCAAAGTTATTAGTTATTAGTAATGGTCTATTAACGTGATTAGATTGGTTTATTATGCGCTTCGGCCGAGGTGTAAGAAATTGTACCTTGGCCTATTCCAAGAAGTCTTTCACACAACTGTGAGCTGTTTTTGCTCGCAGATCTACTCGCGGAGATTTTAGGAAAATTGATACTGATTCCTGATTATACCTATGTGTACTTAGTTGCCTACTATCTATATCTATGGTCTATACCTCTGTCCTTAATCTACGAGAGGTGCATGTTTTATGTACATTTTATTTCTGTACATAAAATACATTTTACAATACATATAGATAAATATATTATACAGGTAAAAAAATACATTATTTACTCGTAATTTAATATGTCGGCAAGTTCTATGCTACCTGGCTTACCAGTTTTTTTTATTTACTAGATCAGTTACCAAAGTTATTAGTTATTAGTAATGGTCTATTGACATGATTAGATACTTGGTTTATTATGCGCTTCGGTCGAGGTGTAAGAATTTGTACCTTGGCCTATTCCAAGAAGTCTTTCGCACAACTATGAGCTGTTTTTGCTCGCAGATCTACTTGCGGAGATTTTAGGAAAATTGATACTGATTCCTGATTATACCTATGTGCACTTAGTTGCCTACTATCTATATCTATGGTCTATACCTCTCTATTTATTTATTAACGACCTAACATATATGTTGTATAAACTAATGGTTTGATTAGTGATCTGTATTAGTGTAAACTTCACCCAGAAAAAAAGGCCCTACAGAGCCCTTTCCCTTAAGGTCCGGCTCAAAATCTAAATGATCAGGGCCCAAATGTGTATTGAAAAAATATACACACCTACCGTATAGGTTCTTTGATTCTTTACTGTCAATTGAAAAGTAATTAATTAAAAGTCATGACAATGATAGTAGAAAGTAAATGCACATTAAAAAAAAAAATATCATTAATTCATCATTGCATTTATTATTGGACCTAATATTGAGCATGTGTAACGCAATTCCCAATAATTAACCTTCCCTAGGCACTACCTATCTATTGATTCTTAGAATAAAAATCGTATAAAACTATTTTGATTTACGACGGCCATTAAATAAATGGATGGGATGACTCATATATGAATAAGTGCATCTACACCTATTACTCACATTAGATACTGACTTATACCTAAGGTACGTACCTAACTACCTATAGTTCCAAGTGAGTATCTATGTGTAAGTAGGCATCACTTACTTGGGTAAGTATCTCTTTACTAAACGTATGTGTAAATTAATTATGTACCAAGGATATTCAAATCATAGGGTGGATTTCATAAGAAACTTATGATAAGCTATTTATAATCTGAAAGTGATGCAAAATATTTCTGCCTTTGGCAATTTCCATCACTAATTATGGCGTTCCGATCTACTCGCGGGAAACCTGAAACCTGTGATGTGTAGCCACATTTTCACCTGAAACCATCACAGGTTTCAGGTTTCCCGCGAGTAGAAACAGCGAAAAGTGACACACATTCGTAGTATTCGTGAATACGAGAGATACATATGTCAGACAGTATCCGGATTCGGATGCAGCCACATTTAACTAGCCGATCTTTTCCATCAGCCACAAACCGTAGTTATACATAGTCCTCTACTTCTCCACTTCTGTATCTTTGTTTAAAGTGCGTTTTGTCGGACGGCCCGGTTTGTGTTGATTCTACAGCTGGCAATTCAAAGATAAAATGTTACAATCTATGTAGAAATTAGAATCCTATATCGATAGACGATTTATCAAAAGATGTCATACGACGTCATTACATCATGCTCAAAAACATTAATTAGAAACTTTATGGCGTGGTTGCATCAGACCAGATTTTTATTAACGACATATTAATAAGTATTCGCGTCGTACAAACAAACATACAATACAAATAATACAATACAAACAAACAAACAAACAAACAAACAAACAAACAAACAAAAAACAAACAAACAAACAAACAGTAGTCTCTATTGGTATTCTGAACTGTCGAACTCGCAACCTCAGTACAAAGAGACCAGCAACCATAATTCCCCCAGAGACGTCAACTCATGGGAACATTAAACGTTAATCAGATGGGCCATTAGATGTCAACTAGACGACCCATTAGTCCCATTACATGTCCACTAGATGGTCTTATTGGATGTCAACATAGATGGGCCATTAAGCGCATGTACACGTCAAAATGTCCGTAACTCCGTATAAAGGTACATTAGGTACCCCGTTTTATAAATAGTGTTGGATAATGTTCATTTAATTCAATTAATATTCAACATCCTATCTACTCGTATTTAATCCAGAGGTTCTTAAGTTGGCGTTGATGTGAGTTGTTATTGAATAATATAATGAATAATAATTACATATTAAATACCAATTAATATAGGTGGAGAAACAGATTACCTTCGTCCTACACAAAGTAAGACATCAAAGAAACGTTTTGCATTCTACTACCTTAGA
>NW_007384672.1:0-3671 GCF_000475195.1 Diaphorina citri | reverse complement strand
CCAACCGGATACCTCCAATACCTTCTCATCTTGTTGATTCCTCTATAGATCCCTATACATAGTGTAATAGAAAGTAAATATCTTCTTATCAGGGGGAACTAAGGGGGTCATACCGTCATATGACTAGGAGGGGGGGAGTAGAGATGGGTAATATTTTCCTTCTCCTGAGAGCGATTGCTCAACATGTTACTCCACGTACATATAATATGTAGCTCCTTATTTCATTCTCCTCCTTCTTCTTCTTCTTCTTTTCCTCCTTCTTTGCTTCTACCCTCTCCTCCTTCTTCTCTTCCTCCTCCTCTTCCTTCTTCTCCTCCTCTTCCTTCTTCTTCTCCTCCTCCTTCTCTTTCTTCTCTTCCTTCTTCTTCTTTGCTTCTACCTTCTGTATAATTCCCACACATTCTTTATTCATGTTGACCTATATGTTTCCATTGACATCAGCTAACAAATCTTCAGGAAAATGGGAAATGTCAGGCTACAATTTATTGAGATGTTCGGGAACATGTCGGTTGTAAGTACTTACTACGTACGTTCTTAACGCTTCTTGTGTACTCTGTAAGATTAGCCTCGCTGGTTGGAAGATTGGTTCATAGCTCCTTATTTCAGTCTCCTCCTTCTTCTCCTTTTCCTCCTTCTTTGCTTCTACCCTCTCCTTCTTCTCTTCCTCCTCCTCCTCCTCCTCTTCCTTCTTCTTCTCCTCCTTCTCTTTCCTCTCTTCCTTCTTCTCCTTTGCTTCTACCTTCTGTATAATTCCCACACATTCATTATTCATGTTGACCTGTATGTTTCCATTGACATCAGCTAACAAATCTTCAGGAAAATGGGAAATGTCACGCTACAATTTATTGAGATGTTCGGGAACATGTCGGTAGTAAGTACTTACTACTTACGTTCTTACCTACGCTTCTTGTGTACTCTGTAAGATTAGCCTCGCTGGTTGTAAGATTGGTTTGTTCAATGTTGTTGTTGTTGTTGTTGTTGTTGTTCTTGTTGTTGTTGTTGTTGTTGTTGTTTTTCGAGCATTTAGCTCGGAATTGACATTTTCCTTTTTCTTCGTGCGGTGTGTCGCAATATCTTGCTATTTTATCATCATCTGAGAGATCTGGACATATTAAAAAATGGGAAATGTCACGCTACAATTTATTGAGATGTTCGGGAACATGTCGGTAGTAAGTACTTACTACTTACGTTCTTACCTACGCTCCTTACGTACTCTGTAAGATTAGCCTCGCTGGTTGGAAGATTGGTTTGTACAATGTTGTTGTTGTTGTAGTTTTTCGAGCATTTAGCTCGGAATGACATTTTCCTTTTCCTTCGTGCGGTGTGTCGCAATATCTTGCTATTTTATCATCATCTGAGAGATCTGGACATTATTATTAGGTCGATTGGCGACTTCAGGGAGATAGTCATATTCTGTTAAAGTTCTCGGACTGTCAACGTTGCTGCTAGCTTTTTTGGCAGCTCTGAAAATGCCTCTTGTTTAACCATTTCATTATTAATTTCCACTTATTTACTCTGATTTTCCTTTCAACTGTTTTACAACTAAGTACTCGTGTATGCTGATTACCTCTTCTCTCTTCTGTCCTAGCCTTCAGCACTAGGTGATATTTTACCTTCGACAAATGCATTAATAATCCCTTTCAAAAGCATGAAAGCAGCTTATTTTCACATCGGAAATTCAATTGCTAAGTCGTCTACCTGTTTGGAGCTTATCTAGCGTGCTCAATGTTTTCCGAATCAGAAAACGAACTCTGAATTACTCGGGATTGGGTCTGAAGGAGCGTCTGTCAGACCAAACTGTTGTGATTCTCAATGTGCTTGTGCTTGTGATCAAAATTCGAGAACTTCAAAGAGAGTGAATTAAAGAACTGCTCTGATAAGTTTCCTCTTCTCTCTTCTGTCCTAGCCTTCAGCACTAGGTGATATTTTACCTTCGACAAATGCATTAATAATCCCTTTCAAAAGCATGAAAGCAGCTTATTTTCACATCGGAAATTCAATTGCTAAGTCGTCTACCTGTTTGGAGCTTATCTAGCGTGCTCAATGTTTTCCGAATCAGAAAACGAACTCTGAATTACTCGGGATTGGGTCTCAAGGAGCGCTTGCTATCAGCGCAAGATATTACAAAGGTACAAAGGTTCATAATGGAATTTCGTCCGGATCTGAATGTCAAACAAGGACGTTTATGTTACGTGTGTGTTTGTCGTCATATCAAAGTCAAATAAAGACGTACAAGAGTAACTCAATAAGGCAGTGCTACCCAGCTCAATTTTACAAAGGTAACTATGTCTTGCCATCAGCGCAAGATATGGCAAAGGTTAAAGTACAAAGGTTCATAATGGCATTTCGTCCGGAGCTGAACGTCAAGGTATGCGACGTGTATGTTCAATATAAAGACGTACAAGAGTAACTCAATAAGGCAGTGCTACCCAGCTCAATTTTACAAAGGTAACTATGTCTTGCTATCAGCGCAAGATATTACAAAGGTACAAAGGTTCATAATGGAATTTCGTCCGGATCTGAATGTCAAACAAGGACGTTTATGTACGTGTGTGTCTTAAAGACGTACAAGAGTAACTCAATAAGGCAGTGCTACCCAGCTCAATTTTACAAAGGTAACTATGTCTTGCTATCAGCGCAAGATATGGCAAAGGTTAAAGTACAAAGGTTCATAATGGAATATCGTCCGGAGCTGAACGTCAAGGTATGTGACGTGTATGTTTGTCTGTACGTGTGTATGTTCAATTCAAACGCAATGTTTGTACGGTTCTATGTTCAAAGAAGGAATTGCATGGTACGAAGTAGGAAGCTGAAGGAGTGGAAAATGGTACGTCTGATTTATTATTTATGGCAAATTTTCAAACTCCTTCTCCTCTTCCTCCTTTGCTCTCCTTGCCCTTATCCATATCCTTGTTTTTCTTCTCCTCTTCTTCCTCCTCCTTCTCTTCCTTTCAAACTCCTTCTCCTCTTCCTCCTTTGCTCTCCTTGCCCTTATCCATATCCTTGTTTTTCTTCTCCTCTTCTTCCTCCTCCTTCTTGTTTTTCTCCTCCTTATCTGCCTCCTCCTGTCCTCTTTATCCTTCCATTTCGACCTCCCTT
The DNA here is from genome assembly GCF_000475195.1 of Diaphorina citri. NCBI lineage: Eukaryota > Metazoa > Arthropoda > Insecta > Hemiptera > Psyllidae > Diaphorina > Diaphorina citri. Next base: position 572 of record NW_007384672.1, on the reverse strand, counting down.
CCGAAGTTTCCCAGAGCTCCCTCTTTGCCCTCTTTTCCTTCTCTTCCTTCTTGTTTTTCTCCTCCTTCTCTGCCTCCTCCTGTCCTCTTTATCCTTCCATTTCGACCTCCCTTCCGAAGTTTCCCCAGAGCTCCCTCTTTGCCCTCTTTTTGGAAAACTTTAAATTTGTAACAAATATCTTCTGGGAATACCTCAGGCAGCCCTTTATCTTTTTTTCTGATATCCAATAGTCTCGAGATACATAGGGCAGGGTCTCAGATAGGTGGATGACTTTGAGGGTGTATTCTACTCAGCCAACACCAAACATGTAGTTGAAATTTCGTTTAGTTCGCTTGATCGGGGTTTAGGTGGAGGGGTCTATTTGGAGGTTAGGTGATTTTTATATCGATTGGTCGGGGGTTAGGTGGATATTTCAAGAAGTCAGACTCGTCCAAAATTGAAATTTCCTGGAAAATCTGGATTTTTTTTTTTTTTTTTGCCCTGTGTTTCAATTATTCCCGGATCGATATCAGGATATCAGATTCGGTTCCCCGAAACGAAGCGAACAAGATATAGCATTGTTTTCACGTAAT
>NW_007384671.1:0-3673 GCF_000475195.1 Diaphorina citri | reverse complement strand
GAGCCCCCTTAGTGAAGCTATACCTGTATGCCTTTTTCTTTGCCCTAATATACCAATGTGATGGAATATGACACTACTGCCACAGATACATACGAGTAGGTACAAGATATGTTCCGCCTCGGATCACTTAACTGGCATCACTTATTCGCAAGTACAGTGGTTAACTAGAGTTGCTTACTTACTAGATCACTAATAACTTATTACTTGCCTCTCATATCGGCTGTCTAAGAATGTCCACACCTGTTCTTGTGTAATAAACAATAGCCTGTTGATATTACTGGCATATAATCTCTTGTATGTAATGTAATCATTGGAGAGTAAAGCTCAGAAACGAAGTGGTGCCGGTGTGTGAAAGGAAAATCGCAGTCAATCAATATGGGCTGAATGAGTATACAGAAGGATGAGCTCATGGCCATACTTGCTGAAGAGCCAAGAAGAAGAAGAAGAAGAAGAAGAAGAAGAAGAAGAAGAAGAAGAAGATACTTTATCAAGACATTTAATTTAAGAATGAAAGAAAACTTTAAACATGATAAAAATTGGTCACACAATTACGTACGACAGTAAATAGAGTAGGCAGGAGAGTACACTGTGAGTTTTAGTAAACACATACTTTGTCAAGACCAAAACTGATGTGGAGACTGGAGAGATAAGGTTGAGGAAGACTTGAGAGAAAAGGGATGGAAAAGAGAGGAGGCATTGATAGGAGGGTATGGAGGGGTAGGATAAAGGAGGGTAACGCCGACCCCAAATAAGATTAGGAAAAGGTGCTGTACAAGAAGAAGAAGATAAAGAAGATAAAGATACTTTATCAAGACATTTAATTTAAGAATGAAAGAAAACTCACTTGAAGCATGAACGAAGAACAGAAGCTTGAGAGTCAGCAACTCCTTCTGCCGAAAATCGGACGTTATCCGACCGAAGAAGGTGGCTAAGAATTTCATCTTGACTTGGTATCACTGTTGATTTTTCACAAAGAGATGGAGGAGTTAGTGTTGAATGGAGAATACAAAGAGCTCTTGAAAGCGGGCTGTCATGTCATGGAAAATCCAGTAGCTGGAGAAGAGATCTTCCATGATCCATTGGCCGAAAAGATGAAGGTCAGCTAGAAAATAAATAAATGAAATTAATACTCATGGTTCACATGGTTATAAAAGGCAACTGGGACTTGATATTATGGGGTACTGAAGAAAATGAACGTATTTAAGAAAGCTAAAAAATGAAATGGAAAATCTAAGTGTGACCTTCTGTATACTCATTCAGCCCATATTGATTGACTGCGATTTTCCTTTCACACACCGGCACCACTTCGTTTCTGAGCTTTACTCTCCATTGATTACATTACATACAAGAGATTATATGCCAGTAATATCAATAGGCTATTGTTTATTACACAAGAACAGGTGTGGACATTTTAGACAGCCGATATGAGAGGCAAGTAATAAGTTATTAGTGATCTAGTAAGTAAGCAGCTCTAGTTAACCACTGTACTTGCGAATAAGTGATGCCAGTTAAGTGATCCGGAACATATCTTGTACCTACATGCTCGTATGTATCTGTGGCAGTAGTGTCATATTCCATCACATTGGTATATTAGGGCAAAGAAAAAGGCATACAGGTATAGCTTCACTAAGGGGGCTCGTCTAATTTATTGTTCATATCGAGCCAGTAAAACGGCTTTGCAGAGGCTTTGTTGGAAGCACTTCAACACCTGAAGTAAGACCGTATGTGACCGTATCTGAGAATCCTGAGACTCTCCTGTGCTGTATACTGGTACGGACTTGGACATTTTATATAATGACCTAGATAATACCAGGTATTTCATGAAATGCCTAGGCAAATCATATATACTAAATTATCGATTTCATTATACTTTTTGCCTGCGCTAAAACGGTATTCTATAGAATGCCGGTATTGTATACATTGCCGGTAACATATACATAAAATAAAACTGAATGAATAGGTACTCTAGTTGCTCTTGGTCGTATGTACCTATCTGCCTACATGTTGGAGTATGATGATTTGATAATGAGTTGAACTATGATAAAACACTACGTAGATACTCATTGTGTAAGGAAAGACGTATGAATTTACACATGATTATATAAAAAAATCTTTCATATTCAAAGTTCAGAGAAAATTATGGAGGAAAAAAACGTAATGATTTTCAATTATTTATTTAATGGTACACCTAGACATTGTGTTATTCCGGAAATCGCTCGCCGCTTGACGAAAAAAATAAGGACGAGTAATAGGAAAGATAAATTTGATAAACATGAAGTTCAGAGAAAATTATGGAGGAAAAAAACGTAATGATTTTCAATTATTTATTTAATGGTACACCTAGACATTGTGTTATTCCGGAAGTCGCTCGCCGCTTGACGAAAAAAATAAGTATACCTGTATGCCTTTTTCTTTGCCCTAATATACCAATGTGATGGAATATGACACTACTACCACAGATACATACGAGCATGTAGGTACAAGATATGTTCCGGATCACTTAACTGGCATCCCTTATTCGCAAGTACAGTGGTTAACTAGAGTTACTTATACTTACTAGATCACTAATAACTTATCACTTGCCTCTCATATCGGCTGTCTAAAATGTCCACACCTGTTCTTGTGTAATAAACAATAGCCTATTGATATTATACTGGCATATAATCTCTTGTATGTCATGTAATCAATGGGGAGTAAAGCTCAGAAACGAAGTGGTGCCGGTGTGTGAAAGGAAAATCGCAGTCAATCAATATGGACTGAATGAGTATACAGAAGGATGAGCTCATGGCCATACTTGCTGAAGAGCCGTAGGTGCCTCAAAACTGGAACTCAAAATGTGGCTGGAAGTTTCTGACCTTCTGTCAATGTTAAGGATGATTAGGAACTTTTACACTGGTATGAAGCTTGAAATACGAGTAATATCTGGTGCCTGATCGATCCAATCAGCCAATCACCTCCGTACATCTACATAAGACTCAATAGTACTCAATACTCATGTAAGTATTTGCCATTTTGCCAAAAGGTGCCTCAAAAGTGGAACTCAAAATGTGGCTGGAAGTTTCTGACCTTCTGTCAATGTTAAGGATGATTAGGAACTTTTACACTGGTATGATAAGACTCAATAGTACTCAATACTCATGTAAGTTTTTGCCATTTTGCCAAAAGGTAAAAAGGGAAATGAAATGTCTGCCAAGTGGAAATAAGCTACAAGAAATGGTAACTCAGTTCCTATAAGACTCAATAGTACTCAATACTCATGTAAGTATTTGCCATTTTGCCAAAAGGTAAAAAGGGAAATGAAATGTCTGCCAAGTGGAATAGGGTTGCCAACCGTACGTTATTTCCCCGGAACAATCGTATTTTTGTCAAAAATCAAATGTTCCGCCGGAACACACCTTTGTTCCGGTTTTTTCCAAATCTATGGAAAATACGGGAACTGACTAATAAACAGAAAAAATTACAAAAAAAAAGGTTAAAAAGATAGGTAGGTACCTACGTACGAAAAACACAAAAACCCGCGAGTCAAGTAGGTAGTGTAGGTAGAGTACGAATGTATAACGTACAGCGTACAGGTGCATGCAGCATGATTCATAAAAAATCTGGATCTCTAGGCCTATGCATGCCTTTGTTCCGGGTAAAAATCGGGAAATCCGTATTTTTTCACCATTTTGCT
>NW_007384670.1:0-3673 GCF_000475195.1 Diaphorina citri | reverse complement strand
TTTTTTTTTTTTTACAACTTTGTGTAGATTTACCAAACAATTCGTTCCGTGCTTGGGCCCATTGATAACGGACCCAATTTTGCACCGAGAACTATTATTGATAATAATTTTGACTATGTAAGACAAACGGTACCTCAACATTAGGACCGCCGCGCCGCATAAGCGTAGACGATACTAAACATCATCTATGAAGCATTGAAGCATTCCTACTGATTCTACTTGACTACAAGCTGGGATCGAACCCACGCCCTCCTGTTTACCAGGCAAGCGTCTTGACCACTACGCTACCGAGGCAGGTTAAGCGGGGAACCACATTTGTGACAAACATTTATGCCTACTAACACAGTACAACACATACTAACACAGTTAAAATTCCTTTACTTGGCTGAACAAACTTTTTTCTCCTAAGAGGTTTCATATTAGAGGGAACTTTAACTGCCAAGGTCTTATCGTACCGAAAGCGAAGAGAGGGAAAACAGGATAGGAGAAATCCAGCCGTTCCGAGAACGAACCTTATTTGTTTAGGATAAAATCCGCCCTGGGCGGGAATAATTATCCTGTAGACAAAGTAGTTTAAATGAGATGCACTTACGCACGACACGATTTTTTTCCGAAAGACAAGCGGGACGGGCCTTTCATGGTTAAATGAGAGTGTTCCTTTTTTTTGAAACGGGCCTTTAATCTTCCATAAAGCACTTGAATACTTGACGCTAGTGGGGTACTGCGAAATGTCACTCCTTTTGACGGATTCCTGACGGTTTAATAGTATTAGTAGGGGCTCCGTTGTGTCTACGCCTAACATGTGGTTTCTATTAAGATCAATGATCACAAGATCAAGTATCAAGTGCCACTGAACATATTAGATAGACAGGGTGGGAGAGCGGTTGTGGTACAGAACACTTTACAGGGTGTTCAAACGTAACGTACCTACCAAACATTGCGTTGAAAAGTTAAAATTAAACTTTTTTCTTCGGGTCGCTGGTTCAATTCCCACCTGGGGCGGATTCTATTCTAAACAGATAAGGTTCGGTTCCGGAAAGGCTGGCTTTCTCCTATCCTGTCTTCCTTCTCTCTTCGCTTTTGGGACAATAAAACCTTAGCATTTGCAGGTCCCTCTAACAAACCTCTAAAAACACACCTATGAAAGTATGAACACCAAAGGGGTCCGTCAAAGGTCTCAATTTGATCTGCAGGGGTTTTCAGTTACGCTTTTGGTATGCGTTTAACGTCACTATAAGGTCTTTGACATAGTGACGGGGGCTTTTCCTCTCCACTCGGCGACAAGCTACCCACCTTGGCAAGATATTGTGCCGAGCCTGGGGGAGGCCACAGTTGAATCGTTTATTATATTGTTGTTCAATATCTACATAAAATAGGAGCACCCCGCCCTTCTCATTGTCGACACATAGGACAGGATAGGAGAAAACCAGTCGTTCCAAGAACGAACGAACTCGGACACTTGATCTTCGATGGTTGGGAATGTGCCATCTTAATGGTCCAATGGTTTAGTACAGGCACTACCACACCACCTAGTGGTTGAACTAATTCCCGTAGCTTTATGAGAGGGGAAATCGTAGGTACACTGAGAAAAAAAAATGGTGACAGGGTGCCACAAGTTTAAGGTGGAAGAACTCTATTATTGGGTTACTTCCCCTGATTTAGGCTGTTGGAATGCTATATTATAGTGTCGAGCTTCCCGATATATAAAGTTCAATATTAGAGTTGCGGAACCCAGTCACCCGATTGGCTGCCGGCACCCTGGTTTATTTCTCAGTGGAGAATTTCCGAAGCGGAAATATGTACGACTATTCTGGATTCTAGCAGTGTCAGCTATTTTCTACTCTCATACTCTGGTATCCTTAGTATTTCTATCTTTAGTACAAATTGGTATACTGAAGATAGGTACTTCATGATACATATCGTACTTCATGAAACATCGTACGTATGTCTTTGCGGTCTTTCTGATGCCTGTGGGATCTCTATCATTACAATTACATGCATGAGGTGTGATGGCACCTCTGTGTATGTGTTGGAGAAACGTATACGTACGTACCTAATCATTGAAATTACATAACAAGAAGAAGAACGTATCAGAATGTAGTAGAAACGTGATCAACATCGCCCGTTAAGGATCCAATCTAAAATTCTAAATGCTGATTTGAGTTCTTGATGTGAAATTCAGGACTTAAAAAAGGATCCGACAAAAGCTTTTTCCTTGAGAAGTTAGAACGATTTATACACTACCTACAAAGATAACTTTGAACTTATTTTTAATATCAAACAATGTTTGATTCACTCTTTCAAAAGTTCGCCTCGATTTTTAGTGTCAATCTTCACTTGATGAAGAAAAATAAATATCAAAATTAGTTTTTCATCGCGAATCGCGAGTAGTTCCCTGCTAGTGACCCAAAAAAACACAACCCCGATCCAAAGTTGTAACTTTGCCGAAAATTTAATAGCCCATCCCTAAAGGGAATTTAGCTAATAATAATAAAATTGACCATTATTATTCATTAGATTCATATTAGACACCCAAATTAGATAATGGCTTACCTTATTTTATAGTTGACTAGGGTTCTTAGTTGGGGATTATTATTTACACCGACTCGAGTTTCGCCTCACTCGTAGGCTTTTTCAAGATGACTGAGGTTGGTTCGTTGGTTTGTTGTTGTTTGCGTAGGTGTTGGGCGTGCATTGTGATCTTGAATCAGCTGTTCAGTAGCATAGACTAAAGATGGAAGAGTGTCTATTAACGCGAGTGTCTATTACCGCGTTTAGGTTCAAATTTCTTCTGACCGACTCGTGGATGTAAATTTGTTCGTAGCTCATGACTTCACGGTATTTGTTCCCTTTGTATAAGACCTCTATTTTAGTCTTCTTGTAGTCATGGCCTTCATCAAATAGGTGGTCTGCATAGTTGGAAAGAAGAAGAAAAAAGGAAGAAGAAGTGCTTTTAAATTATAGGTACGGTATATCTACCAACAAGGTCGGATGGTAAGTAGAAGAAGAAGAAAAACGAGAAGGGAGAGAAGAAGAAGAAAATAAGTGTTAATGGCAGCAATTCATTTACAAGTACATACATGGGTAACAAGTAATAAGTACATAGAGTACCTAGGTACTAGAATACTTAGATAGGTTTTAGATAGGGTAGGTATATATATCAGCTTATCAGCAATAGCAATAGAACTGTGAGCATAACTAAAGAAGAAGGAAATCTAAGTTAGTGAAGAATTAAAGAAGAAGTGCCTGCCTTAAGTACCTAAAGTGCATTCACAATAACAACCTACAATAACAAGGCTATCAGAAAATCGTTCTAAAGTTTGTTTGATATACCTGCAATCTTCATACGAGTACGTACTGACTGCAGAAGAAAATTTTACCATGTAGCTAAGGAGGTAGCGAGATAGCAAGGTACACGTCCATTGCTGTAAGCATTTCATATATTTTACGTAGGTACCTACTTGTGATTTACTAATCATCAAAATCAATCAAATCTCAAATTCTTTGTGGTAAAGCAGAGCTTTTTCACAACTTATTTAGGCATCACAGCATTACTAAGTGCCTCCTTTGCAATCAATTTCCATATTTCAATAAACTTTTTACACTGGTAATGTCGCCACTGGTCGCTACTCGAATCAAGTAGCTACTCAATTGTCCTCACGAGGCTGAGTGC
>NW_007384669.1:2216-3673 GCF_000475195.1 Diaphorina citri | reverse complement strand
GCTTGCCATCAAGCAATATGGTGGTGGTTTTGTAAGCTGAAAATCATATAAATTGAACATAACTCTTATTTGTCAAATGTTTTTGATTCTTGGGCAAGAGGAACAGATAATATAATGTTTTTGGTGACATCACTTTTTTTTCCATTAGGCGCTTTAACTATGTTTTATGCATGTTGTCACTTTTTGATTAGAAAAAAAAAATCATTTTTTGTTTAAAAATAAGAAATTCAAAAAGGATATATTTGATCTTATTTTGTAGCTATGACTTTAGTAATACAGTTGATTGGTAATGGTAAAATATAGAAAAAACTTCATCCAGCTCTAGCTAGGCTTGTTAGGGTCAACTGTTCTCCCTATTTATAATCCCACAGGCTGATCTGGGATTACTCTTTCTACTTAAGTTCTCACCCATTTGATAAGCCCAATATAGCTGTTCTTTCTTAGCTCTTTATCACTACAAAATAGGTGAATAAAGGTAGGCATTCATCACCACAGATTTCTAAGTGGTAGGTAGGGTAAGTGTACCATTTATTCACCCACCTAAAAAACGTACCATTTATTGGCCCACCTGCCCACATTTATTTTTCTAAATTTTGTTTTTATGACTACAATTTTGAAATACCACTGGTTCGATAGCAGTCTTTAAGCCCTTTCTTTTGATGAAATTGGATCTTGAAAAAGTTCGTCCAGTTCAGACTTATGTGGCGTAGACCCACAGGTGGGCCAATAAATGGTACGTTTTTTAGCTGGGCGAATAAATGGTACACTTACCCTACATACCTTTTATGACACATTGTGGATGGGGAGTTTAAAAGAGGGCAATGTTGACCCCAAATGAAATTGGGATAGTGGCAAAGTGAAAGAAGAATAAGAAGAAGTGACAGAGGGAACTGTAACTGCTAGGGTCTGATCGTCCCACAATCGAAGAGAAGACCAAGACAGGATAGGAGAAAGCCAGCCGTTCCGAGAACGAACCTTATTTGATTCGGATAAATTTCGCCCCGGGCAGGAATCGAACCCGCGACCTAGGACTTACAAGGCAGACGCGCTACTCTCCAAGATAACTAGGCTGGCTGAATCAGCTTTCGACATTTCGAATCAACCTGTATAGTCCAATTGAATCGCCCCCAAAAAACGTCAAGAAATATCAGAAATAGAAAATCAATGAATAGCATGTTATACTTGGTTTTTGACATTCGAAGTTCTAAAGTTCTTCATTTTCTTTTCTTCTTTAGAACTTTTCTTTGGATACTCGTCTTTCAGTGTTTGGAAAAATTGAAAAGTTTCAGTTTTCAAGTTTTTCGTTTTTGAGTTTTTCTTCGAAATCCTCAAGAATCGAGATCGTTTTGTAATTTTAAATTGAGTGCTATCTTGTCTTTTGTTTGAGTTTGATTTGTTTTTTATTCATTCTCAGTTTTTTTTTTTTTTTTTTTTTTTTTTTAAAAAATTTTAAAGAG
>NW_007384669.1:0-1245 GCF_000475195.1 Diaphorina citri | reverse complement strand
AAAAAAAAAAAAGTTCAATTTTTGGACATTTTTTAATGATTCCTCATTACACGGGGAGTATTTTAAGATAGGAAATTTTTGGTCGAAAATTGGCCGCCGTAGGCGGTCAATTTTGGACTTGGAAAAATTTTCAAAAAAAAAAAAGTTCAATTTTTGGACATTTTTTAATGATTCCTCATTACACGGGGAGTATTTTAAGATAGGAAATTTTTGGTCGAAAATAGGCCGCCGTAGGCGGCTCAGGCTCGGGACTTAGAAAAATTTTCATTTTTTTATAATTTATTTTTTTTTTCAAATACGTATTCCGCAAATGTAATAGAAGAAGTTTTATCTCAGTGGCTCCAAAGAAAAGTCCCCAAAATAAGGGCAGCCCTTTACAGTCCTCTGCCCTCCCTAGAGTTACCGTAACGTAATAGAAAGTCGTGTGATGTTCACACCAGATTTTTTACGTTTATTGTACCAGTTCCCAAGAAATAACCGAAGTTTAGCAAAGTCAAGCGTGGATTCTCGGCTCACTCAGGACTTCGGCTGGGTCGGGTCGTCGGGTCACCTGGGTGAGGAAGTAGACCCCAATTATATCCATTAAAAACTGGACCACGAACATAATATTTACGTTAAAAAAATTATCAGAAGGAAAGGGAAAACCCATAACTTCATACTCGTTTGGAAATGTGAATACCAAGACCCAATGCCTACGAGGTTTTAGATGACCCTCCTATTGCCCGCTACAAACGAGAATAATCGACGGAGCACGCCGAACCAACTTTAGTAATAATCCGACCACCAACCAAGTAAGACACTAAGACCCCAGTATCTATTTCACTAATCAAGTTTTACCTCAGTGGCTCCAAAGAAAAGTCCCCAAAATAAGGGCAGCCCTTTACAGTCCTCTGCCCTCCCTAGAGTTACCGTAACATAAATTTGGTCCTTCGGGCCGGATCGATTTTTTGAACCGCGCTCTTTCTTTTTCTAGTCATTTTTGGGATTTTTTTTAATATCTTTTTTTCCGCTTTAAAGGTCGGGGTCTTTATTGTAAATCGTTTTGGGTTTTCGGATTAGAGGCTCCTTTTTTGTTTTGTGTTTTTCTGTTGCAAAATCGCTTTTGTGTTTAATCCGCTTTAATTTTACCTCTTACGTAATATTTTTTGTGATAACCGCGTAATACCTATATCAGTTTTACTAATTGTGTCGTTTTAACATTGGATACCTACCTATTTGGTCTTTCATCGCTAACTCTTTTGCTTT
>NW_007384668.1:0-3673 GCF_000475195.1 Diaphorina citri | reverse complement strand
AGTTTGAATACCTTGGAGAGAAAACTAAAATCCACAGAGGAGGGAACTTTTTTTAGCTTTTTGAAAACTTTGGCCCTGGATAACGGCCGAACCGTACTTTTCTCGAGGTTCGGGCCAAGGAGACTTTTGATCTACATTTTATAAAGAACCTCTCTGCAAAGTGTGAATACCTTGGAGAGAAAACTAAAATCCACAGAGGAGGGAACTTTTTCTAGCTTTTTGAAAACTTTGGCCCTGAATAACGGCCGAACCGTACTTTTCTCGAGGTTCGGGCCAAGGAGACTTTTGATCTACATTTCATAAAGAACCTCTCTGCAAAGTGTGAATGCCTTGGAGAGAAAACTAAAATCCACAGAGGAGGGAACTTTTTTTTAGCTTTTTGAAAACTTTGGCCCTGAATAACGGCCGAACCGTACTTTTCTCGAGGTTCTGGCCAAGGAGACTTTTGACCTACATTTTATAAAGAACCTCTCTGCAAAGTTTGAATGCCTTGGAGCGAAAACTAAAATCCTCAGAGAAGGGAACTTTCTCGAGCTTTTTGAAAACTTTGGCCCTGAATAACGGTCGAACTGATGCTCCGATATCCTTGAAAAATTTATTAATTTATAGATATTGCTTACCTCAGATATTCAACACAATAATAGTACAGGTTCAAACAGTAGCGATTGTCTGAGGCAATAATTTTGCCATTCGTTGGTCTTGTAATGTCTTTTATTTGTGTAGGTACTTCGAAATGTACTTAACCAATATTCAATAGAGAAGTAAAAAAAAAAAAAAAAATAGTTTTATTTGAGCGCTTTAACCAAATCATTTTTAAACCTTTCCGAATGAATTGTATTCCCCTTTCTTTTCTAGATGTTGAGCAAAGAATTTTCAGAATGTTTCCGGTCCCTGATACCAAGCAACAAGTACCCTGTGTGTTTGGTGTCCATAGAGGTCCCTAGTAATGCGGTAGATGTCAATTTGGAACCCAACAAGACCAAAGTCCTGCTCAGAGAAGTAGTAGGTTTTGTAATTATTTTTCAAATTCCCTCCTTGTAACCTTTTGTTTTTCGTCCATGTGGTATGTGGGGTACTCTGTGACTCATGAGGTCAATACCTAATGATTGAGGTTGTGGTTATAATACACAAGGCTTATACTAGCACAATAAGGCTGCCTAGAAGAGATTGACAAGAAGCTCTTACCCTATTTAAGTAGGAAAAGGCTAAGAAGAAGAGCCTAGCCCTGTGTATAACCACCACCTCAACCTGAAATTACAAATTACCTGCTCAGAGAAGTTGTAGGTTTTGTTATTATTTTTCAAATTCCCTCCTTGTAACCTTTTGTTTTTCGTCCATGTGGTATGTGGGGTACCCTGTGACTCATGAGGTCAATACCTAATGATTGAGGTTGTGCGTTGTGGTTATAATACACAAGGCTTATCCTAGCACAATAGGGCTGCCTAGAAGAGATTGACAAGAAGCTCTTATCCTATTTAAGTAGGAAAAGGCTAGAAGGAAGAAGAAGAGCCTAGCCCTGTGTATAACCACCACCTCAACCTGAAATTACAAATTACTCAAGATTACCTGTATACTTTTAGATCACAAATTAAATATAAATTCAAACTTTCAGGATGAGCTGGTGGCCTGTATCAAAGGAAAGATTTGTGACTATTACTATGATTAGTCTAAACAAGGTCTTATATATTTGATTGGTAATAACATTACATTTTATGGAACAATAAACAAGACCTGTTTAAATTAAAAAAAAAAGATCATAAATTAAATATAATTCAAATTTTCAGGATGAGCTGGTGGCCTGTATCAAAGGAAAGATTTGTGACTATTACTATGATCCAGGTGACTCTAACTTGGACCCAATCAAGTCAGACCAGAAAAACTCGAATCAAATCAAATCAGAGCAGAACAAGTTGAATCAAATCAAATCAGGAGTGAAGAGAAAACTACCCGAGTATCCCACCGAAGAGCAATCAGTTCGGAAAGTATGCAAACCTATTGATAGGAACTTAACAGGTAACATTGAGACTGTAATTGAAAAGAAAGAAGACGGGGCATTTCTAACAGAAACAACTTTGTCACAACTACCTTCTCTCTTAGAATCTAAAGAGAATACGTTTTCTAATGTTTCGTATGATGAAACATTAGAAAGCTCCTATAACACGAAAGTAGAGATGTTTGATGACATCAGTATGTCTAGATTAGAATCTAAAGAGAATACGTTTTCTAATGTTTCGTATAATGAAACATTAGAAAGCTCCTATAACACGAAAGTAGAGATGTTTGATGGCATCAGTGTGTCTAAGGTAGATAGCTTGGTAGATATCCCCTATGACGCGTTAAGCAATCAATAGCTAATTAGCTAGTTATAGTTACCTACACTTTAGAGTAGGTATATCATTTCTTGCCCATCTATAAAAGGAAAAAATAAAGAGAATACGTTTTCTAATGTTTCGTATAATGAAACATTAGAAAGCTCCTATAACACGAAAGTAGAGATGTTTGATGACATCAGTGTGTCTAGGCAGAAAGAACAGTTCCGTTCAGGAACGAACTTTTTCAAAGAACAAGTTCCTACAGTTCGTTCGTACGTTCTTTTCCCATCTCTACCCGCGAATATTTAAATTTAAAATTTTACAACTACCGATTTTTTCTGGGAGTTTTTGGTGGAATTTGGAATTTGTTGAAATCTGAAATTGGTCGATCCTGGTAGATATTTTTGAATCCATTGGTATTTTAGCTTGAAATTAGTTACTCTGTTTCTATAAAATAGCCCTTGAGTGTATCAGGACATGATCTTGTTAGTTAGACTTTATAATAAATCAACAGTGAATGCACAAAGTTGTTCACTGTAGTGCAAAGTTGTCAGCCTTTGTACAGACAGAAGTACCAACTACAGTTTAGGCAACCATCCACTGCACCGTCTGGTCTACTGGACATAAGGCAGACTGGACTGGGAAAAATCCCAGGTCTGGTCACTTTAGGGGTGATAGGAACCATTCGCCTGTTTCAGGCAGACCTTGATCAGAATACCTGTCAGGTAGATCAGAATGTATATCTCTAGCTTTAAGCCTAGTACACACCACTGCAAGTCTCCAAACTTACTCATAGTTTGGTGTGTATATTTGTGCAAATTTCATTAATTTTATACTTGAAATCTGTGCAAATATCACAATGTATCTAATACTGACACATGACAATGTATCAAAAGATCAAGTTTGGAGACATTCATACTATTCATAGGATGTGTACCAGGCTTCAGTCTTATCTATGACTCATTTTAGTTTTCTACTTTCAGACCTCCTTGGAGAGAAAACTAAAATCCACAGAGGAGGGAACTTTTTTTTAGCTTTTTGAAAACTTTGGCCCTGAATAACGGCCGAACCGTACTTTTCTCGAGGTTTTGGCCAAGAAGACTTTTGATCTACATTTTATAAAGAACCTCTCTGCAAAGCAGTCCGTCAGGTCCAGGAACTGCAGGAGCAGTTGTGTAGGAGATGCTGTCAGGCAGGAGATTTGAATGCAACCTGAGGGAAGAGGAGAAAGTGTTGAAACGGTGGACATTGGAATTCACCCTGAATAACTGTAAGTGAATATATTAAAGTTTGCCCACACATAGTCGATGGCCGTCGATCGATGTGAATTTATTGTGAATCGATGTGGATGGACATCGATG
>NW_007384667.1:0-3673 GCF_000475195.1 Diaphorina citri | reverse complement strand
GGCATTCCACAGCTACAAGATGAAGGATTACTTTTCCTGTGGGTAACTGGAAGGGCTATGGAGCTGGGTAGAGAGTGTTTGAAGCTCTGGGGATATGAGAGAGTAGATGAACTGATCTGGGTGAAAACTAATCAGTTGCAGAGAATAATTCGAACAGGTAGAACAGGACATTGGCTCAATCATGGTAAAGAACATTGCCTTGTAGGAATGAAAGGAAACCCTAAGGATCTCAACCGAGGATTAGACTGTGATGTCATTGTAGCTGAAGTAAGAGCTACAAGTCACAAGCCAGATGAAGTCTATGGCATCATTGAACGTTTATCTCCTGGTACCAGAAAAATAGAACTTTTTGGCAGGCCACATAATGTTCAACCAAACTGGATAACTCTGGGGAATCAAGTAGATGGTGTTAGACTTGTAGACCCAGATCTGATTCAAGCATTCCGAGAGAAATATCCTGATGGCAACTGTATGGCACCTCCTAAATCCAAGGATTCTGTTTCCTAAGGTATGCAACTATTTTCTATTCATCAAAATCAATGCCTTCAGCTCTCTTCTTCATGAACCTACCTGTCTTTATTTACTTCAAGAATCTACAGATGTTGTATAGTTCACTATCTGGACATGATCATAATGATGATGGTCTCTTTGTCGTCAGCTGTACAAGATAAAGCCACAACAAGAACTAATTCAACAAAACTGAACAAATTTATTGTTTTGAAGGACTCACCTTTGAATTCTCGGGTCAACTCATGTAGTGCTACCACGGCAGAGATATTTTCCACGACACAAGATCGATCTAGCGTGTGGGAATCTCCAAGGTCGATATCACCGAATCCATTCTTGCCGAAAAAATGCAACCAATCGAATGAGTACTTGTGAGAAAGATCCTTCGGTATAAGGGGTTTGGATACACCTTTGTACACGGGGATCTGGAAGGAAAATGGTCATAAAATTAGTAGATCAGTGAACTTGTAGAACCATGAGCGTCCTTACGGTGTCGCTGAAAGCCCATGTGCCCCAGAACTTACTCAGAAAATGTCCCTTCTGTGTTTAAATTTTAACAATTTCACCAAAATCGGTCGAACTGTTTGAGAATTTTCCCGGAACAGACTTACACATTGAGTGCAACACTACTATCACACGAGACATGACGTGATAGTAGTGTGGCTGTCCTGAACGAAATTACCTACAATATTATGGGAAAACTTTGAACCACATCTTTTCTGACTCCCCATGAGCTCACGTGATGATAGTGAGTTTCTACCTTCACTGGTTGGGTGCTGGTACTCACGTTTTTTCGCCCGAAAGCCTGCAGGACTCTACACACGTTATCGACAACTTCGGACAACTCAGCGTTACCATGACAACAAGTGATGGCAATAATTTCGATCAGATTCTTCTGTTCTGCTTTGAGCATCAGCAGTAGTGCCCAGGCATCGTCTATGCCCGTATCAACATCCAGGATCACCTTCCTTGGATATATGGACATGACCGGGGTAGGTTCTCCTGGGTCAAATTTTTGGATCCTTGGGTACAAAGTGGTTTAGTCACTACTCAGGTATAAAATTGTAAATCTGAGACCGGGCCCTGGACAGTTGGAAATTATCTCGACTCTAGAGCCTTGGGTACAAAGTGGTCTAGTCACTACTTAGGTATAAAATTGTAAATCTGAGACCGGGCCCTGGACAGTTGGAAATTATCTTGACTCTAGAGTTTAACACGGTTATCGATGTGTTAATTTGGATCTTTTCTGGAACGTTATTCGAGAGAGCTTTGGAATGATTTGGCCCAATAGCGGGGAAGTTCGAAGTTTAATTGAAAATTTACGTACGCAAAAAATTGGTAAGAGGCAGATTTTATTACAGAGGTAGGCAACGAAAAAATATTAATACAACATACACGAAAATAACTAGGTATAGGTATCAAACTATATAAAGAACGTAGTAATAGGGAGGTAGGTAAAGGCCGACGTCGTACCTACCTACGAGAAAATAATATCACAGAGAGAGATCACACCCGAATAGACGAATAAACCTAAATGAAACTACGGATAAAAAATAATTTTTATTCGTCTTATGGAATTTTTTTGTTTATAAAATGATAAAATCTTTAGAACACAAACGACATTAGCACAGCACGATAGTACATTAACACTGGAGATGAACTCATCTTTAGAACACGAACGACATTAGCACAGCACGATACTACATTGACACTGGAGAGATGAACTCACCCAACTTGTATCGAAACTGGATTCGAAATATTAATAAACATTATCAAATCTCTTTAATCCCCCCTCTACGAAAGAAATATTTAATCCAAGCGATGATGGTGATAAGATAAATTAAATACCTATAGATACACAATACTGTGTATACAGAGGACTTACTAATACAGTTGACGTTAGTAAAGTAGGTAGGTAATAAAAGACCTCCATACTTAAGTGTACTGTTGACTCCCAATAAGGACGTTTTCAGGCGAACATGAGGGCAAGGCAAACCCCTTTTGACCCAAACCACCTTTGGTTAGCTCAGTGGTTAAGCACTTGGCTGGTAAATAGAAGGTGCCGGGTTCACAGCCCAAACCAAAGTACCTATGCATCAGCAGGCAACTTTCAGTATGTCTGACGCTGATACCGTCGCGTTGGTCTGTCAGTCCGTCTGAGACAAAATTCTAATGGTAGTAGCCAGCCTAGTTAGCTTAATTGGTAGTGCGTCTGCCTTGTAATCGCTAGGTCGTGGGTTTGATTCTCGCTAATCTCGCCTGGGGCGGATTTTAAAGGTTCGTCCTCGGAACGGCTGGATTTCTCCTATATCGTGTCTTCCTTCCCTCTTCACTTTCGGGACTATAAGACATTAGCAGATACCTAGAAAATCAATTTCTATCAAGCCTCTTTTTACTTTTTTTACCCCCTCTGATTGTGGCTCCGGTCATAAAATGTACCTCCTAAATAGGTACCTGCCTTGATCATGAGTGTCATTTGTAACACGAGGAGGGTCATGTTTATCAGTCATAGTGTGGATTAGTGGAAGGTACCTATTTACTTAGCAACTACATACGAGTATTTAGGATATGAGTGTACATTATTTCCTATAAGTATTATTTTGTATTGATTCAGCCGTTCAATTTTCATTAGGGTAGGTACTTGGATTTTGCCATTCAAAAACCCACGGTCTTTGAGGTTGAAACCGTAAAGGTCCATTATCATAGTGTCGGTCGAAAAAAAAAAAATCGTGTCTTGTGTAAGTGGGAACACTCTCATTTAAATTCATTATTTACAGCTACAGGACGAATTGGAAAAAAATCGGAAGAAACACACGACAGATGCGAGTCGGAGAGACTGACCAAAACCCTGTAAACAGAGAGGAATTGTTTGAGATGAGTCTTGAACGGGACATACGTATAGACCTATTTAAGAATGTTATTAGGTTAAAAAAAGAAGAAGTTTGATAGAGGGGAACTCTATCTGCACCTACTGAGGGGTCTTATCGTCCCCTTAGGAGGATAGGATAGGAGAAAGCCAGCCGTTCCGGGAACGACTCTTATTCTTCTAAAAAATTGAGAAAAATTTGTCTGGCCGTTCTGGCTGTCACGATACGACAAAAGATTTTTTTTTTTTTTTCGTCTTTATTATGATAATTAATTTAATTGGTTTAAGACTTTAATTACA
>NW_007384666.1:0-3673 GCF_000475195.1 Diaphorina citri | reverse complement strand
ATAATAGAGTTCTTCCACCCTTAGTAGCTTAGGCCATCTATTCTATGAGTTAAACACTGGTGACATGTGAGTTTCATACTGACTGAGGAAATGATGATGACACTCAAATACGAGTACGAGTGCCATGGCATTCAACGTGTTGAGATTTCTAGAAACGGCACACAGTGTTGTCAAAATTCACAAAATATCCAGTCAATATACAAGAGTCCAAACAGAAAATGGCAACAATTATGTTAAGCTTATAAGAGTCTAAGAATAGTTTATAGAAATTCAAAGAAACGAGTCGATCACAATCACCCAACGTTCTTCCGAAACAAAAAGGGGGGAATTGTTCGGGTCGAGTAAAGATTCCGACGTATTACTCATTGATAAAAAATACAAAATAGGGAACACGCCGTGAGTTCCAACAGATTTCAAGACTTGGTCACCCGAATGATAAGGAAATGACGCCAAAGACTTGAGAAAAGGGTAAAGGTCACAGCTGTGTACTGTACAGAGGTCATGTGTCACCCAATACGAACTGGGCAAATTGAGGTCCGCGCGGGACTTTGGACCGTGGTTACCGGAAAGGATTACTGACAATAACAGGCATACATATAAGGAAAGTTCATACCTCAGAATGACTTGCCTAATAGGTACCTTACATGATCATTAGTAATGTCATTACTAATGATGGAATTTCGGATTTTCTGATTTTTCATCATCATTACTTGGAAATAATGACATTACCAATGATTGTGTAAG
Source organism: Diaphorina citri (assembly GCF_000475195.1). NCBI lineage: Eukaryota > Metazoa > Arthropoda > Insecta > Hemiptera > Psyllidae > Diaphorina > Diaphorina citri. Next base: position 2,929 of record NW_007384666.1, on the reverse strand, counting down.
GTACCTATAAGATTCGAGCAAATATTTGATGTTAAAAATAAGTCAGATTGAGAAAAATGTAAAATGTAAATTGAGTTTTATATCGTCAAGTCAAATCTTTATTTTCGACCAACAACTAGTGATTTACCAGACGAGACGGCCGAAATTACTATCAGCACTAAGACCTAGCTAACTGCAGAACAAAGAAGCCACATGAATTCTAGAGCAATGATCATAAATTTGTCTTTATGATCAATAAAGAATGAAAACAAAAGGAAATGGAAAGCATTTTAAGAAATGCCAACAATTTACAGTGGTATCTTGTCTCCTAAATTGAAGCATCACATTTATTCTGCAAAATGCATCCCGAAATCCAAACAGACTGCAATTTATTCGGCCAATAACCACGAGGGTGAACGGTTTAGACAGCCAATGACCCTGATAAGTGTAGCATGCCAGCGTGACCAGCATGCCATTGCAAACTGAACATGTCTGGCTGGATTTTCCCCGAAATGTATGCTTGAAATTAAAAATTACAAAAAAGAAGAAAAAATTACAACCCACGCGGCGAAATTTTCGAGCGAAATTTCAATTTCCTGTAGTTTCTAATTTATCTACGCTAAATTTTTAATAATTTAAATTCAAAACGACTCACATTTCAAGCAGCACTGTGCACGCTCTGCGAAATTATTTTAATTTCTTCCAAGAGCACATATGATGATTTTAATGAAACGTGTAATTTGTGAGTTTTGGCAGCCAAATATCTTCATTAACACCTTAGTGGTAGCAAAATCATTACGTTCGTTTGGTAACCAATAAGGGTGTCATTTTTGTTATTTGATTTAATTCAATTTCTTTCTGTTGTAATCAGGAAAGACAATCTAGAATAATTCATTTGATGCAGAAAGTATTGATATTTTGCAATGCACAAATCATGCTTTTAAAGGAGTTAGCACGTTACTATGAATAATGTAAAAGTCACAATTCATTCTAAATACTAAAACAATTTCAATCACAGCATCACAAGATTCTCGAGTCATAATAATCTGGTTTTTACTTTCCTTATCCTATTTATCCTGAATTGCCTACTTTGACTATTTAGTCCCAATAAAAAAAGCACTGAGGCTGAGCTTATACAGCTTAGGAAAATGGACTCTTTAGTCCCACAAAAAAAAGGTACTAACTCAAAATTCTATTTAAATTGGACAGAAGATTGAGGGGAGAGAAGTAACGCGTAACGCCAAAGTGCGCGCTTATTCAATCCGTGCACGCGTAGATCAATGTAGCTCATATGTGATTGCAGCTCATTGTTTACATAAACATACAAATAATGTTTACATCGCTCACAACGCGGGAGATTTTTATTATTTTTAATTTTAATGCAAGAATAACATAAGGATACAGAGAATGAACACCAGAACATAATAAGAAATTGGAAGTTTTTTTTTTTTCAAGAGGTTTAATAGAGGGAGGGAACTGTAACTGCTATGGTCTTATTGTCCCGAAATCGAAGAGAGAAGAAAGACAGGATAGGAGAAAGCCAGCCGTTCCGAGAACGAACATTATCTATTCAGGGTAATAAATTTGTATTTTTTGTAAAAGAAAATCTTGAAGAAGCCAGGAGTGTTTACAAATCCGGACGGGGCGGTTACAACGTTGCCGATTTTGGCGTTATCAAATTTTAAATTAGACATCTTAGGGATCGGTTACTTAACGAGATTATTGAGACAACAAATCAGTTAAAGTTAAAACGGTTAAACGTTTACGGATTTTATTTTTTTTATCCCAAGGAGACCTCAATCCCCCAGAAACAGAACCAAGCTGACAAAGTGCTACCTTCATAGAAGAGCGGGAGGTTTATAGGTGCTTGAGATGAGAGGACAGGATACAGGAATGGTGCCATAGTAGGGCGATACACCATACCCTGAGTCATGACTCCCCTCCAACTATGCTGGAAAAATCAAAAAAGCTTCTTCTTTTTCCTCGCCTTTTCCTGTGTTCAGACGGGGTCGGCATTCTTCGTTCGCCTCTCAATCAGCCCTAACTAGGGTGATTGCTTTGGGCTGAGATTTGGCTTTGGCTACAAATTTTACGAGCAGATGCTCTTCGCACTCAACCTTTGGACCTTTGCTATATCTTAAGCAAAGGAAATTCAGGCTGGTGTACTCCCTGTTTAAAGTCCCCCAGCCAGACTAGAGAAATCAAAAAGTTATTCCTCCTAAAATCTTACCTTATTCAATCGGGACAAGTTCATCTCGTTGTCATACATGGCTTCATACCACTGGAACTTGAGCTTGCACTTGGAAATGAATCTCTCCACATCCTCTTCACTCTCACTCTCCACTACCGAGCTTTCATAGTCGTCTATCAGATCAGAATGGCAATCTATGAAACTCCCGTAGTCCTCGCCAAAGTGAAGAGTTTGATGAAGGAGTTCCGAGTCGGGCAGCTCTTCGCTGTATGCCTCACTGTTGTATTTCTCCTGGAAACGGGAACATTGGGTTCATTAGTTTTAATTTTTCATCGAATTAAAGAGATCGGATATCCCTTGTTTATTCAGCGTGAATATGATTGAAAAGTTCTTGTAGTCCATATGTAATTGTAAATTTATTTGCATATACGAGTAGGTACGTACAGTATTGAAACAACTATTTAACCACTGGAGTTAATCAGGGTGTCTACCAAAATGGAAAAATAAAATTCCCTGGCTTTTCCCGGTTTTCGCATCCATATTTTTTCCAAATTTCCAGTCTACTTTTTCAAGATTTTCCACCCTATTCCCACTGCGTCACAACAGATTTTTTTTTTTTTTTTTTCTTCAAGCAATGTTCCTGTTCAACTTAATTTACTCATTTCCCCTACGAATTTCCCCTGTGCCATCAAATTCAAGGAGTTTTTTGCCCGATTATTGTTCCATACATAATTTCAGAATATTTACTTCTCAAATCAT
>NW_007384665.1:0-3673 GCF_000475195.1 Diaphorina citri | reverse complement strand
GATCTTAAAAAGTTCTTAGCTCAATCTGTGTCGAACTTTTTGCTCGTCAATGTAGCGCTGAACTACTGAAGCGAATCGCATGGTATCAGCACAATCCCACAACCGAGAGCATATAACCAAACCGGACTTACACCTCAGTGGAGATTTAAGATCATCAGTACAATGTGTATCTGGTGACGTCACAATTCAAGGTCATCGATTGCCATTGTGTATGTAAGTTTTGTACAACACACTAGTTTGTATGTACTTCTCGAGAGTGGAACTTACGAGTACCTGTTTTCTTTGCTACACTGACGAGCAGAAATTTCTGCACCAACATAATACCTACTGGGGCTGTTCTAAATATGGACAGTAGGTACAGTCATGAGCAAAAATTTCTGTATTCGCTGAACTATTGGTACCTATACTGTGTAGGTACGGTACACCCAAGAGCGAAAAATCGGGCACATTGCCAATTCAAGCTGTTTTTCTTCTACACATTTTTTCTCTCCCCAAAACATTAATAAATTAAAGTAAAATAAAGACAGAGATATGAGATGTCCACTTGATACCCCATCCAATCATGCAACAGCCTCAACGTTGCTTAACTTCCGTGTATCGTAGTGGAACTGGTATATGTACATATAACCCTACGTGCGTGATAAAGCCATCCTGTCGGATAGTCTGGGGATCGATTTGTTCCGATTTTTCTGTTCAAGAGTGTAGTATTAAGTACTTACAAGTCTTAATAAATTAAAGTAAAATAAAGACAGAGATATGATGTGTCCACTTGATACCCCATCCAATCATGCAACAGCCTCAACGTTGCTTAACTTCGGTGTATCGTAGTGGAACTGGTATACATATAACCCTACGTGCGTGATAAAGCCATCCTGTCGGATAGTCTGGGGATCTATTTGTTCCGATTTTTCTGTTCAAGAGTGTAGTATTAAGTACTTACAAGTCTAACCTACACTTGTACACGTTGCCAACTTGTCATTGGTTTAGCCATGTTGCCATGTGGAGCAAGTTGTACTGAGTATCCAAACCTACGATAAAGACCAACATGAGTCCGAAAATGGACCTTCCTCATGTTATTCCCGTATGTAGGCTTGCACACTGGAGGTTCCGGGTTCGACTACCGATGAAGTCGAAGTTTTTTCGGTTCTGTGTTTCTGATACGGACACTCACTTTCTGATACGGACACTCACAACAATTTAGTGATGGGTAGCTACTTTAATCGCGTAGCGACCAGTGGAGGCATTACCAGAGTAAAAAAAGGAAAGTTGTTGACAGAATTAGTAAAAAGAGGTACAAACAATGTACATTGTACGTCATACATAGTACAACAAGGGACATCCTATTCAAAATGCACGGGAATAGACATTGCAATTTTGCAATCTGTTAATACCTAGGTACATAATAATGTAGGTAGGTAGGTATCATCATGAATTTTATTCATCACGAATGCATCGATCTCAACATTTTGGGGTTCCGCCCTCCATTGTACATTGTATCTGTCCATGATTAGTGATTACCTACAATAACAATAGATAACTATTAGCTATTATTCCGATCTGACCAGTGGAGGCATTACCAGAGTAAAAAAAGGAAAGTTGTTGACAGAATTAGTAAAAAGAGGTGCAAACAATGTACATTGTACGTCATACATAGTACAACAAGGGGCATCCTATTCAAAATGCACGGTAGTAGACATTGCAATTTTGCAATCTGTTAATACATAATACGTACCTACCTATTAGGTATTATCATGAATTCATCACGAATACATCGATCTGAACATTTTGGGGTTCCGCCCTCCATTGTAGGTACATTGTATCTGCCCATGATTAGTGATAACCTACAATAACTATAGATAACTATTAGCTATTATTTTGCAAAACTGATCCCTGATCGTAATTGTCGTAAACAAATTGGAAAAGAGGTAGTGCGTTTTTTTTTCTCTTTTTTTTTCTTTTCTCTGAATTTTCTGACGAACTCACTGAAATCCCTCTTTTGGATTGATAGCGCGTGCAGAGGAGGACAGGATAGGAGAATACCCGCCGGGGTCGTTCCAAGAACGAACCTTATCTGTTGAGCATAAAGTTCGGTTCAACCGGAATCGAACCCACGACTTACCACAAGCTAGGACTTGCGTGATACCTTCAGAGCTAAGTAGACTGACAAATCGAATTGGACTTTTGGAGAATGCCAGATTAACTGAAATATTTTGAAATGGCTAAAGGATGCGGAATTGCATATATTACAGAAATTGGTCACCAGATTATTCTCTTTGTAAACTTGTATGTTTGCATGTTCGGTTATTGATTATATATTGATTCACAGACAGTCAGTATTGAGACGAGACCCAAGGTCGTTCAATCTTTAAAAGGATTTTCTTAATCATGATTAATTGACCGCGCCGTTAGAGAATACAAATCAAAATAAATAATGGAGTACCAAAAAAAAAGTAATCAAAATTCATCAATATATAACCAAAATATATAAATTGTTTTGAGTGGTGTAATCAAAATAACTACACCAACAGGTAGTTATAAGTAATGTGATGTGAATGTATTGGAAAATCTAAATGGGATACACAGTCAGCAATGCTATCTACAACATTTGACAAATAACATTCTCTCCTTTAAGGACTCCATTTTATGGTATTGAAACTCCTTTCAGATAACGTGTAATGGGGAATCTTCAACTGAGTTCCAAACCCAAGATGATTTGGCAAAAAGCATAAAAAGACACAAAGCTTTTAATGTATCATTCAACTATCTGAAGATTGTGAACAAACTGAGTGTGAGTGAGAAGGGAGAGATAGGGAGAGAAAAAGAGAGAGACAGAAAGAAAGAGGAAGAGATAGAGAGAGGAGGAGAGAGAGAAATGGAAGGAGAGAACTCCGGAAATGGAAAGCTATTACTGTGAGAATTTTTTCCACCTGGGATCACTTGGATAGTACAGCGCTGAATGTTCCGGTACATTAACAAATTTATTGATATATCTACCTACGAGTATCAGATGAATATACTTTCTGCTCCAACTTGCCTACTGCCTTTGAAATATAAAAGGAACACGAAGTAGAGAGTAGTAAAATGGAGTAAATACTAAATAGGTACTGCTCTAATTTGACAGTTTTGAGGTTTGTGTCAGAACTCAGAATGATCTGCAAGGTTGGAGAAATGCAGATTCTGAAGACTCTTTTTCAAAACAACGAATAAGATAAATTGAAAAGGACCTTTCCCCTATTTACAGCGCTGAGATGTTTGATGTTACGTAGGTTTCTACTAGAGGTACCTATACCCGTCATTACAGGTACTATCACAGATAGTTATAGCAACATAGATGGGATTCACAGATGGTATAGCACCGTTCCATCATCAGACTTGGTTCCATCATCAGACTTGATAATAGTCATGAAGTCACAGTCACTGCCGTGGGTACCAGAGGTATCAACAAAAACGCAATCAACAACAAAAAACATCAACACACCATTCAAGATCATCAAACCCACACAGACCATGCCCATCATCATAACAAAACTGTTGATACAAATTACGATATTGTCTTGCCAGGTGAAAGTTTGAGTCTATTTTGTCTCTCAGTAACTCAGTTGGTTTTTTAGCGTGTCTCTGTTTAAAGACTTCGAACTCTTAGAACTAAGACTTCATGACGAGAGCAGACTTC
>NW_007384664.1:0-3675 GCF_000475195.1 Diaphorina citri | reverse complement strand
CAACCACCCATTGTAAAATAAAAATACAAATAAATATAATTAATTAATTAATTAATTATTCGAGAATGAAGTGGGTACACTTGATTAAATTTTGCATTGTGTGGCGTTTTTCTTTCGAAGTTGGATTTCTTGTTGTGAGTTTCTGTCATCTTCCTCTCCTCTTTTTTTTCTCAGATGATAGGGGTGTACGAGTACTTTAGGTATAGTGTGGTACGTGTCTACAATTCTACATACATACATACCTTTACGTAGCGAAGGTAAAACGATATGGTCATACACCTACCCATAATAAATCCATTAATGTTGTGTGAAAGTTTGCGATTGATTTCTGAGAAAAATGGGCGATAAACTTTCAGAGTTTACGACTTTGCGAATTTTACGGTTAGCACTGTCCACCTTTTACTTGCGACCACATTACCAACTTGAGAATAAACCATTTTTATTGGTTCTTAAATGATCGCAAAATGTTCATCCCAACATCCTCCACTTTTTTTCCTCTTAGAGAAACTCTGCCTTGTAAGCCCTAGGTCGCGGGTTCGATTCCCGCCCGAGGCAGATTTTATCCTAAGGGATAAGGTTCGTTCTCGGAATGGCTGGCTTTCCTATACTGTCTTCCTTCTCTCTTCGGTTTCGGGACGATAAGACCTTAGCAGTTACAGTTCCCTCTATCAAACCTCTTAATCTTCCTTGCCTTTTTCCGTGTACAGACGGGGTCGGCGTTCGTCGTCAGCCTATCAACTAGCCCTAACCTCTTAATAACCTACTCTTACCGTCAGACCTCTTAATAATAATGATGATGATCTCTTTTTCCTCAGGTGTCCTGGATTCGAACCAGCGAACTCTCGATTCTAACGTCCAACATTTTCACGTTCACCTCGGACGACCGATTTTCCGTGGAGCATCCTGATGGTGATTCAGCGGCCTGGGGGCAGAATTTATGCTTAAACTGTAAACCCCCATTTTTTTTTTTTTTTTATTGCATATTCATTTTCTACGTTAAGTTATTTTAAAGTATAATCGACTACTCACTCACATTTTCGCGGTTTTCGCGGAGTTCGGAATCAGCGAATCACAAAAAAGCCTCAAAACTACTCAAAAGTTGAAGCATAAATTCTGGGACACCCGGTATGTATGTACGTCCCTCTATGAACGCCAAGTGCAAAATATTATGAAAAAATAAAAACCAATTCTATTTTACAACAAGCATACAAATACTAGAGAGTGGTTTCGTTCAAAGGGTATTTAGCTACTATTGCAATTGCAGGATTCTTTAAGCCTGATTACCAACTATCCGTTTAGGTCACAATCTAGCAACCTTTTAAAAAGATTAATGCTAGGGTTTACCAACTCGGGATTGAGATAAAACGAGGATTTCCCTATATTTAATACCCAGGTCAACCTCGGATTGAACTCAATCCTGAAACATTCCAACGTGGTAAAACTCAACCTAAGTAATGCAAAACATATTCAGACTTCCATTCAAGTATTCAAGGCAAGTTCAAATCAAAATTTGATCACTCCCATCCAATTCTTTAAATATTTGATCCTTGCTTGAACGTACTGAGAATTTATTCTGTACCAAATACATAAGACCTTGTTTAGACTGCGGGAGTAAAGGGACTTTTCAGTCTCATAAACAGGGTATATTCTATTCTACTGTGACTAGGATAGCCTAGTTATCTTGAGAGACGACAAACAAAATATTGGTGATAACTTTACTGTTGGTAAGCACATTTACCCTTTGAACATCTTCTAACCTAAGGGACGAAAAATTAAAGAAGACATTATTGTGTATATTTATGAGAAATACAACTGCACCTTAGGGTTACTTTACGAAACGTGGGAGGGAGGGAGAGAACTTTACGGATATGGGGGAGAGAGAGAGAGAGAGAGAGAGAGAGAAGTGGATATCTAAGTATGTAATATGTACCTAATACCTATCTACAATAACAAATTAAAATTTGGCACTTTTTTATTGTATACGGATGTGTGGGAGGGAGGAAGAAAGAAAAACAGAGCGAAGAGAGAGAGGAGGAAAGAAGGAGAGAGAGAGAGAGAGCCAGTTTGGAAACCGAAATTTCTCTTTTCCTAGTGAGATACATATTTCTTAAATTAGAAATAAACCTAGTTTTCCTAAAAGGAAAAATGCTGTCCTAAGAATTTCACCTTTGGAAAAATGCCGTTCTAAGAATTTCACCTTTGAAAAAATGCTATTGTAAGAATTTCACCTTTGAAGAAATGCTGTTCTAAGAATTTATTTTTTGTGAAAAAATGTTGGTCTAAGAATTTCACCTTTGAAAAAATGCTGTCCCCACTATCCGGTGGAGGCATAATGGAACCGCGTTGAACTTCCGGGTAAGGGAGCCAGATCATTGGATAAAGCCTCTTGGAAACGTATAGTCGTACGCTTCCAGCGTGAGAGATCTATACTATTATCATCTATTTCAGCCAGCCTACGCCTAGCTAGCTTGAAGGGTTATAAACGCTAGGTCGCGGATGCCACTCCCGCCCGGGGCGAACTGTATCTTAAACCAAAAAGGTTCGTTCTCGGAACGGCTAACTTTCTCCTATCCTGTCCTCCTCTCTTCTATGTTGGGACGGTAAGACCTCCGTTGTTGGAGTTCTGTCTATCAAACTTCTTGACAAAATAAATTATCCCATAAATAATAATAATAGTGCTTATTTATACTGCTGGCTTAGGACTGAAAAGTCCCTTTACTCCAGCAGTATAGGCTACTACTATTATTGTGGTCAAATTCTCAAATCATATGAATAGGACTGAAAAGTCCCTTTACTCCAGCAGTAGGCTACTACTATTATTGTGGTCAAATTCTCAAATTATATTGAGGATTCCATACCTCGGCTGGGATTGAACCCACGCCCTCCTGTTTACCAGGCGAGCGCCTTGACCACTACACCACCGAGGCAGGTGCCTTGACCACTACACCACCGAGGCAGGTATAATAATGTCAAAATACATAAGATCTTGGTTAGACTGCGGGGGTAAAGGACCTTTCAGTCCAATACCAGCAGGATCAACAAGGATAAGCGGTATAATTATCAGGAAATTTGGGTGGAGTGGATCAGGACATCTCCGTGTTCTTCTAATGAAGTGTTTCGCACATCGAAGCGTTTACCCATTCATGTGAGTTTAATTACGTTAGTTGTAAAGTAACTTCCCGAGATCAAATTGTAATTCCGCCAGCCTAGTTAGCTTAGTTGGTAGTGCGTCAGCCGAACATTTTAACCAAATTTCGTCAAAAACGGACAAACCGTTCGAAAGTTAAATGGCTCCGTTGTGGACACCCTGGTGCGAAGGTCGATGGTCCAAGGTCTAGGCTAGGACCAATGGTCTATGGTCGCCGTTGTGGACGCGTATCAATGGTCGATCAATGCAAAACCGTCGAGTTAAAACTCACGCCTCACTTCGTACTTTACCTTGGCCACCATGACAAAGGAGCGGAATTTAAGCAAGGATATACTTAAGATTTGTAAATTTTACCCATAAAATACACGAGACCTTGTTTAGACTGCGCGAGTAAAGGGACTTTTCAGTCTCATTCTGGCAGTACAAAGTGTAGTCTATTCTTTTCTACTTTGCCTTACCTTGGCCACCATGACAAGGGATCTCCCCGCCTGCGGGGGAGGAGGGGAGGGGAGGAGGCCGAACTGTCT
>NW_007384663.1:0-3676 GCF_000475195.1 Diaphorina citri | reverse complement strand
TGGCTTGTCAATTTCGGATACCCACAGAACGAAGTTGTTCTTTTGGAGGAACCTGGATGTCAACAAGACTTGTTATGAAAAACATTGGAAATTGGATACCATGTCACGTACTAATTCATACTGTTGCCTCTTTTCCATCAATAAATTTGTTTATTTAGTCAAAAGACTTTTTGTTGCTACTGTGTACAAGCTACAGACAACAAGAACATGGTGAATTATAAATTTAAACAGCCTGTGTGAGGCCAGGAAGACAGCAGTACGTTACTTGGTGCTCACTGCAGCATTATAGGATTTTCCAAATATCTCAATAATCCAGCGCTTAATGTTTACCTACCATGCTGGCAATGGTCACCCAGGTCTGGCTTGTCAATTTCGGATACCCACAGAACGAAGTTGTTCTTTTGGAGGAACCTGGATGTCAACAAGACATGTTATGATAAACATTGGAAATTGGATACCATGTCACGTACTAATTAATACTGTTGCCTCTTTTCCATCAATAAATTTGTTTATTTAGTCAAGTGAAGACTTTTTGTTGCTACTGTGTACAAGCTACAGACAACAAGAACGTGGTGAATGGTGAATTATAAATTTAAGCAGCCTGTGTGAGGCCAGGAAGACAGCAGTACGTTACTTGGTGCTGACTGCAGCATTGTAGGATTTTCCAAATATCTCAATAATCCAGCGCTTAATGTTTACCTACCATGCTGGCATCAGTCGCTATGCGCATTTGTATTACATAGCTACTCATTTTCCTCACGAAGATGATTGGGCCCCGCAACAGCCAGTCACGGAATCAGACCTTTGCATGATACAATTTTTTTTGACCCCGCCAGGAATCAAACCCGGGTCTACCGCGTGCAAGGCGAGTGCAGGGAGCTGACCCAAACACACAAATGAAATAAACTCACCTGGCATAGAACACATCAGTGGCAAACAGCGTCGCGTCCTGCGGTATATTGCCCAGGGGCACCCTGTAATATCTGCTCTGTTCTAGTATAATATTGACACCCGGTAGGTGACTCAAATAATGGCCCAGCATCACCTTGGCAGCGACCTAGAAAAAATCAATATTGTACATTTTATGTTTGTCTTTTTGCTTTTTCAATTGTTATTAATCTGTTTTGTTAACACTGTCGGTCTGAGAGTGAAGGAAAAAAGTGGCGTCCTCTAGGCAATAATCCAAACTCTATTCCAAACCTTCCGAGGAAGGCGGCGGTTGCTCATTTCCGGCTACTCATAGGACACGACTGTTTGGCTGAACACCTCCACAAAATCAAAATTAAAAACTGTCCTCTCTACTTCTTAAATACTCCTATGACATAGACATTTGTTCAGACTCTTTATCCTCTATTAAAACCTATTTGTTATCGTTGCACAGCTTACACCAGTGGTGATGATCGTACCGTGTCATTGTTTCAGGTTTTTGTTTAAATTTTAATCTTTTTTTTAACAACATAATTTTATATTTTCTGTTATATGTTCTACAATGGCATTGCTGGCTTCCAAGGCGGGGTAATATTTCTCGACATACCTCGCTTCCTTGGTATTAAAAGAGTACAGGAGAAAGTCAGGCATTCCGAAAACGAACCTTATCTCTATAGGATGAATTTCGCTCCGACAAACCCACAACCAAGCGCTTGTTGAATTTTGAATATTTATTGTGTATAATATACAATCTGTTGTTTGTTGGTTTGTTTGCAAATGTCGGATTATTTGACTACTAGGTCATTTTACCATGGTAAAATAATATACAATGGTAAAATAATATACAATCTTGTTTTCGCAGTTACAAGGCAGGCGCGCTACCTTTCCAGCTAACTAGGCTGTCGAATGCAGGTACAACTTACCCAGTCCGGAACTGGACACAGGGGCTGACGGGTCCGCGGTTCGATATACAATCTGTTGTTTGTTGGTTTGTTTGCAAATGTCGGATTATTTGACTACTAGGTCATTTTACCATGGTAAAATAATATACAATCTTGTTTTCGCAGTTATACAAGGCAGGCGCGCAACCTTTCCAGCTAACTAGGCTGTCGAATGCAGGTACAACTTACCCAGTCCGGAATTGGACACAGGGGCTGACGGGTCCGCGGTTCGAATCCGCTTCTCCATCAGATTATTTCTCTCAGCCAGTCGCCTCTGTTTCTGCCACTTCCACTTCGCCTGATGGTAAGCCACCCACTCCTTGAAGTTATCTGGTGAGGGTGGAGGGCCTAGAGCTTCCTGAAAGTAGAGTCAAATACATTACTTTCCTTCCTATAGGATAAGGAAAGTAAAAAAGTCAACATATGTTAACTTTTTTTTCGGAAATTTACCTATTGGTACATTTTCGTACGTTTCTGCAAATGTACTAAATATTTACGAAATGTTTATCTACTCTAATAATTAATAATGCAGGTACGTAATCTACGTGCTTCCTGAAAGTAGAGTCAAATACATTACTTTCCTTCCTATAGGATAAGGAAAGTAAAAAAGGAATCAACATATGTTAACTTTTTTTCGGTACATTTTCGTACGTTTCTGCAAATGTACTAAATATTTACGAAATGTTTATCTACTCTAATAATGCAGGTACGTAATCTACACTCTACGGTACATTTTCGTACGTTTCTGCAAATGTACTAAATATTTACGAAATGTTTATCTACTCTAATAATGCAGGTACGTAATCTACGTATTTACTACCTTGAGGTGAGACAGGTATCACGCCTCTCACAAACAGTTTAAAGTTGGATACTCTAAATTAGTTGACGGAAGTGTAAAGGTACGGAAATGTACTAGAAGTGTACCCACTCAAATAGTACTTTTTCGGAGGGGACATTTGGGCACGAAAAAAGGAAAAGTTAACAGTAAACAGTAACAATGTGAATTTTAATCTTTTTTCGATTTCGGTACAGAATGGAAAGTACAAAGTACCGACCAATCTCAGTCGTGTGTAGTGGTCATAATGGGCTTTGAATCTGGAGGTTGGTGGTTCGAGTCCAAGTCAACTCATGAAATTTGTGATGAGCAGTTATGCTTAACAAAATCAAAATTAGATCCTTAGATAAAGTACTTCTAATTCTTCCTCCGAACTTTTAGTACATACCTGCCAGGTCTTAGCCAGGGGTGGGGGTGAAGGTTCTCGCTTTCTCTTGCTCGTGGTAACCACGGGGCCTCGTGGTCTGGGGACCGGGGTTCGACCCATGTCTTCCATATCGACTAGAGAGGGGGAGGAGGGGTTGTCCACATGCTCGCTGTCCGAGTGGTAACCACGGGGCCTCGTGGTCTGGGGACCGGGGTTCGACCCATGTCTTCCATATCGACTAGAGAGGGGGAGGAGGGGTTGTCCACTTGCTCGCTGTCCGAGCACTCTCGCTCGCCATTGGTGGAAAAGGATTCCATCTTGGAAAAAAAAATCCAATTAGTAAATCGTATCTTTAAATTAAAGGCTAAGATCAAGGTCAACTTAGACCCCTGACAAATGGAGAGTGCCTGATTTGAAGGCATGTGTTTTGTTCCAATCCACCATAAAAGGAAAATTTTCCTCGTTTTGAGAGGGAATGACTAAGTCATGGAAAAGAGTCATTCACCAGCCTAGTTAGCTTGGTTGTTAGCGCGTCTGCCTCGTAAGCGCTCGGCCGCGGGTTCGATTCCCACCTGAGGCGGATTTTACCCTGAAAACATAATGTTC
>NW_007384662.1:0-2500 GCF_000475195.1 Diaphorina citri | reverse complement strand
AACATGTCACACGTCATTCAAGATTCAAACATTTAAGTGTTAATGACCACTTAGGGGAAATATACTCAACTTAGGGGAAACACTTAACTTATAGGTTGCACTCAAATATCCGGTGGAACTTTATGAGTTATGATCAAGAAATTTCATTAGACATTAGTATTGAGCCTATTATGGTAGACCCATTTGAAAATACAGAGTTACCATAGGAAACACATTAGGAAAATGGGAATATAGGTAGGTCGGTAGGTACTTAATAAAATTGGTTTACGTTTTAGGTTACTTAAAAGGGTTAGGATTCGGAATTTCAGTCCCTAATACGAAATAAACCAAATTACCAACAACCTTCGATAAGGGATCCACTAAGCGAAAATCCGTGTCACCTTAGGTTAGGGCAAGAAACTTTCACTTTAAAGTGAAATCCACAAAACCAAAGCATTATTCGCCAAAAACAAAGGGTGAAACGGGAAAGGATTAAGAATGAACAAAAAACGCTGAATCTAAATCCTTTGTCGATTTATAACCCTTTTATTATCCTTTATCCTTAATTGAAAAATTCACCTCCAAATATTTTGTGTAGATAAACAAAGTGAAATTTGCTTGAATTTCTTTTATTGAATGGGTGATTTAGGTACCTTATGAAATGGCTTTAGTCTTGTATATCTGTAGATAGTTGTTTTTTTTTTTTAATTATGACTTACTGTAATTGTGCTGTAAAAAACGCTGTCCATCAGGTAGGTCTTCCCTATATTTCAGCAATATTCCAATAAAAATGAAGACTTGGATTCAAATTGACTACTGTCAATCGTTTTTTCATTCGATTTTTATTTTTGCATTTAACAGGTAGGTACCGAACTCTAAAATTTAGCAATATAGCTTTGATGACTCCCTAAAAGGTTCTTTTGACATTTATGAATGCATTAGTTTTATTATAATTTAGACATTGATTGTATTTCAATCGCTGAATCGTTCTTTTAAGTACCATAAACTAACCACACAGGAGGGCCATTTTCAAGCAGTCCATTTCCTAAATTACTTAATTTGGAGATAATCAGTAATGGTAATAGCTTTTGCTATAATGTTGTGAAAAGTTCTGGGATAGGTGACTCGATTTTTTTCCTCACTCGACCACCGGATGGTTATCGGAGCTTGATATAATATTCTTCTAACGAACCTGACTCATCAGAGGAACGAATAAATTCGGAGGTCTGTGACCACGTAGCCATGGATGTCGGGACTGCGTTTGACATTTTATATAAAGCAATAAAAACAGATAACGGGAGGGAGGGGACAGAAAATTATCATTAGTCGAGAGAAAGAGGTATCACGTTTGAAGTCATTCCGACACAATGCAAATGTGCGCCCGTAAATTTGAATCACTTCGGGTAAAAAACAAAAGGGTGAGAGGGTAAACCCAGAGACTGGAGTGCGACAAGGCGGTGTATTTTTCCCCCACATCTCTACATGCACGTTTAAATTTAATGTATACGGTGTAGGGTACTTAGTTTTCTATATTAATATTTACATACACACTCCAACGTGCATAATATTTACATAGAGAAACATTCTGAATACATTTTATGTATGGAGAATGGCACATTGAGATAATTGCGAATTCACTGCGGAGACACAAGCTCGTATGAGAGATTAAAACTAGACAGAGTGTAACAAATGAACTTCTCGACAAACAACGGGAGATGTAGGTTCAGTTTGTTAGAAAGATTCAGGAAAAATGTCCCATGGCTCTACACATGTAAAATTTCTTACAATCTACAAATATGAAAGAGAAATAAACCATGAAAAATCTTCAGAGGAGCCCATTTCAAACTGCTACAATTCTGTAAACCAGAAAGGAAAGATAATTCAGACCTCAGCTTATCATAAAAATCTATATTCCCATCGATTTGCTGATCCTCCGATTGTAAGACCACCGGTTTAGATCGCACCGCTCAAATGTCTCCGTTAATACCAACCGAATCGCCATCAGGCTGATAGTAATCGACCAACATAACCTATTAGATATAATAATCACGAAACTAGTTCTTCTTGGCCACAACTGAGATACAAAAGTCTCTCTATTTTAAGCTCTTTCTCTCTATTACAAATTTTATCCAGGATAGATTCTTCGCATTCTAGGTTCTAACAATCTCTAAAGTCTTGAGGAATTTCAACAAAACGTGGTGGACTTTGCCAAGTTTTTTGTGTTCAAGTAGTTACATAGTTAACGAGATTACCAGGCCAGGATTTAAATCAGTTATCGGTTCAGTACCGAACTCCCAGTTATTGGCTGAGTTGAATCAGATTTGTAATCAGTTTTTCATATGCAGCAAAGCACAAAATTGAGATCCAATATTTTTTTTTAGTCACTTAGAGGTCAGATCAGTCAGGGCAAAGGACAGCTTGGTTGTCTTTTGCACACCATATTCCTGCAAAATTTGAGCTCTCTGTTCGCAAAAGAGCTCAAAATGGATGTCGCTGAACCTACTTAAGTGCCTGCCCAAAG
>NW_007384661.1:0-3680 GCF_000475195.1 Diaphorina citri | reverse complement strand
TAACCTTGTAACATTTTTTAAAAAATAAATACAAATAAATTTATCTAATCTAATCTAAAATCTACCTAGGTACATTAAAAAAAAAACTCAAAGTGATGTGATCGCACGTTGAAAATTGTACCCACTTTGAAAGTTGAAACTCTAAATTTTTTGCGATAAAATTAAATTTGCAAACGCTAAATTTTGCGAAAAAATTAAATTTACAAACCCTAAATTTTGCGATAAAATTGAATTTGCTCAGCAATAAAGAAGAAAAAGAAGGTTACATCAACTGCAATGACGTATCATTGTTTCGTATAACTCGTATAAAGCAATATGCATAACCAATATCAAACAACACTTCACTCATATTCAAGATGGCCGACCAAGGCCGTGATGAGGTGATCGTAAATTGTTGAGTTTACAAAATATTCCGCTAGAGCGCTCTCCATTTTTTCCCCCATTTCCCTTCTTCTTCCACCTTTTGGTTTAATGTCACTGTATAACGTATAACTGCTATTAGGTATTATGGGGGTTTTACCCTCCTAACTCTCTTTCGAGGGACAAGCTACTCATACTAACCTCACCCGGCCTGAGCGAGGTCGGGAAAACCCAGCAGCACGCGATTATGCCGATGGTATCATCCGGATAGCAACCACGCGCAACGTTGTTTAACTTGAGTAAACCATTTTATTTAGTTTGAGATAATGGTCAAGTACAATATCATACATATTTCTGGACATGGTCTTCACTACACTCCAGTCAAGTGAAGACCATGTCCAGAAATATGCTTGAGTAAACCGTTAAGTTGTGCGTTCAACGGGCTATCGTTGCTGGCTGGCACAAAAGTATACTAGATTTGACCGATAGGTACAGTCAAACAGCGATCTAAAGTCATCATGACCCATTCGGATGGTCATCCATCCGGATACTAACCACGCGCAACGTTGCTCAACTTATGTGATCCATGATCCAAGTGATCGACTGCTATCACCGAACCTGATGTTGAATTAATCAACTTAGATAAAGAGCAAAAAGATGAAATTAAAAAATCTAGTCCCGAGTCAACTCCAATTGTTGAGTCAACATCTGAGAGTGAAGTTACGTCCAAATTAGAAGAAAGTCCTGTAGCACAACCTATTGAATCACAAAAACTTGACGAAATTGGGACTATAAATGATGAGACAAGTATCAACATCTGAGAGTGAAGTTACGTCCAAATTAGAAGAAAGTCCTGTAGCACAACCTATTGAATCACAAAAACTTGATGAAATTGGGACTATAAATGACGAGACAAGTGTCAAACCAAGTAAAATTAGTGAAACTATTACAATAAATGATGAATTGGAAGAAAACAGTGAATCATTACAAACAAATCAAAGTAATGACGAAAAATCAGTAAAAGAAAGTTTAGACAATCTACAAGCAATAAATTCAGCTCCCAAGAGTGTAGCAATACGTGATTCTGTTACTGCTGAGATACAAGAAAGTGTTGTCAACACTTCGGAAAAAGCGGACCAAAATAAATCAAAGGATACAAGCAATCTTGAGGTTAACAAAGATTCGACAATACCAAGTAATCAAGAAAATGAGGAAAAAAAAGAGGATGATAAAGAATCTACAGAGCTCTTCGGAAAAAGCGGACCAAAATAAATCAAAGGATACAAGCAATCTTGAGGTTAACAAAGATTCGACAATACCAAGTAATCAAGAAAACGAGGAAAAAAAAGAGGCTGATAAAGAATCTACACAGCAACCTGAAAGTATAAAACAAACCGAACCAGTTGAAGTTACTAAAAATGAAACAGTTGCTGACAAAATTCTAGAGAATTTTAGTCAAACCGTTAAAGAAAGTATCAATGATGACATTGAGCTTATAGAAGACTCAGCTACACAGATAGATGACAAACCTAAAGATATTCTAAATGATTTATCAGAAAAAGACCAAAGTTCTGGAGACACTGCCCATGTAGAAGAAACTAAGACTGACACTTCTGCTGACGGAAGTCAGAAATCTGATCAGCCTTCGGAAGCTAATGCCGTTTTGGACTCTGAAGTCAAACCAACTGAAGATTCAACCAAAAAGAAAGACGTTGAAAAGCTAATTGAAGAAACTGCAACTAAAAACACTGATACTAAAAATGAAACAGTTGCTGACAAAATTCTAGAGAATTCTAGTCAAATCGTTAAAGAAAGTATCAATGATGACATTGAGCTTATAGAAAACTTAGCTACACAGATAGATGACAAACCTAAAGATATTCTAAATGATTTATCAGAAAAAGACCAGAGTTCTGGAGACACTGCCCATGTAGAAGAAACTAAGACTGACACTTCTGCTGACGGAAGTCAGAAATCTGATCAACCTTCGGAAGCTAATGCCGTTTTGGACTCTGAAGTCAAACCAACTGAAGATTCAACCAAAAAGAAAGACGTTGACAAGTTAATTGAAGAAACTGCAACTAAAAACACTAACCTTCGGAAGCTAATGCCGTTTTGGACTCTGAAGTCAAACCAACTGAAGATTCAACCAAAAAGAAAGACGTTGAAAAGCTAATTGATGAAACTGCAACTAAAAACACTGATACTACAAGCGATAAAGACTCTACAAGCGAGGACAAAAGTCCTGAACTTTCTGAAGTTGTCAGAGATACTGATGCTACTGTGGACAAAATTCTGGAGGAAATCGATGAAACACTCAAAGAAAATGAAGTCAGTTTGGATGCAGATATTGAAAAAGATGAAGGAAAGCTGCTCGAAGAAACCGAACCCAATGTTAGGCCTGAGGAATCTACTGAGGAAAAAGCAGATAAAGGAAAAACAGATGATGCCGAAGATGCAGAAATGCTCAGTCTCGTGATAGACGAGAAAACTGATTCGGATGTCGAACTCATAGAATTACCAGACGATGAAAAGACTAAAGAAATGGACACTACCAAACCCCAAGAAACCGAAAAGGAACCTCTAAACGAAGCTGCCAAAAAGGTGATCGACATTGAAATGGAAATAGATAATGCTACAAGTAGAAGCAGATAAAGGAAAAACAGATGATGCCGAAGATGCAGAAATGCTCAATCTCGTGATAGACGAGAAAACTGATTCGGATGTCGAACTGATAGAATTACCAGACGATGAAAAGACTAAAGAAATGGACACTACCAAACCCCAAGAAACCGAAAAAGAACCTCTAAATAAAGTTGCCAAAAAGGTGATCGACATTGAAATGGAAATAGATAATGCTACAAGTATCCAGTTCAGACTTATGTGGCGTATGGTACAGATGGGCCAATAAATGGTACGTTTTTTAGGTGGGCGAATAAATGGTACACTTACCCTACTAGGCTTTAGAATAATTATACTCAAACAGTACCTACACCTTGTTTCTTCTCCAGATAACATCAAGATTGTGCGCAGCGCCCGAGGCCCCAGTACGCCTATCCGTCTGACTACTGCTCCTACTTCTATGGCCAATAACAAGATTCAGCCCGGATCACCTCGCCTAGCATATGTGCCCATCTCTCAAGGATATAAGGTAAATCTGAAATGACTTGGGACTTCATTTAGTCTGTTTTGATCCGTTCTAAGAATTTTGGAATAAATAAAAATAAGAGTACATTCTTTTATGATAGATTGAAGATTCTGTAACTTTGTGAAGGTCCATCTTGACTAGGTAGGTTGAAATGATAAACATATACTTCTTC
>NW_007384660.1:10107-14262 GCF_000475195.1 Diaphorina citri | reverse complement strand
TTTCCCGAATGTCCTGTAGGCAATGTAATTTAAATGAGAGTGTTCCCCCTAGGCACGACACGATTTTTTTTTTTTTTTCCGAACAAGTGGGAATGGGTCTGAAAAGTAACCATATTTAAGTTTGTGTATTGTAGGTACCTGTGTAATGTGTAATGAAAAGTAAGCATAAACCAAAGATATAAATACCTAACCTAAGTAAAATAGAAAACCAGAAAATCATATTTAAATAATAATAAGATAGTGAACTTACGTCTGATCAGATTGCGAGCATCGAACTGGGGATTGTTGAGAAGATGATGCTGCAGCTCAGGAGGGAGGGGGGAGGTGGCATGATGAGAGGGGGGTAGATACGCCCCCTGCCCCCCCGGCTGAACATTGGCTAGACCTAACTGTACCATGCGCCGTTGATACTGTGGGGGAAGAGAGAGGGGGGGGTTGCGCTTACTTGGGTGATGTTTCAAAGTCATAGAGCAGGAAAAAAATCTAAATCATGATTTATTTGTGGTGAAGCTGAGAGCTTCTTTTTGTGGATATCACAGCATTACTAAGAGCCTCCTGTACTATTTCTGACATATCTATGAATTTTCTTTTTACTCTGGTAATGCCGCCACTGGTCGCTACTCGATCGAAGTAGCTACTCAATTGTCCTCACGAGGCTAAGTGCACCCCATATTCCAAGCACAGAGCCGAAAAAATCTAAATCATGATTTATTTGTGGTGAAGCTGAGAGCTTCTTCACAATTTTTGTGGATATCACAGCATTACTAAGAGCCTCCTGAACTATTTCTGACATATCTATGAATTTTCTTTTTACACTGGTTAGGATTATTGAGATATTGGAAAAAAAATCCTACAATGCTGCAGTGAGCACCAAAGTTGTGACATAATAACACAAAGAAACTGCATTTACATTTACTTTTTACTCTGCTAATGCCGCCACTGGTCGCTCCTCGATCGAAGTAGCTACTCAATTGTCCTCACGAGGCTGAGTGCACCCCATATTCCAAGCTCAGAGCCGAAAAAATTCGACTGCCAGGAATCGTACCCGGGACCTTTCAAACGGCGTGCAAGCCTAGTTTGATATCCGCTCGGCCACGGAGGCTGTTATATCTTTCCAGCTATGCTTTCAAGTCCACACACCAAAATCCCACTGAGCAGCTTAGGTGTAGGCCCTAGGGAAAACAGCCCTAAAGGATTGGTTAAGCTTCTAAGAATCTTTCTATGAGGAAGCAGCAAGTCCACACACCAAAATCCCACTGAGCAGCTTAGGTGTAGGCCCTAGGGAAAACAGCCCTAAAGGATTGGTTAAGCTTCTAAGAATCTTTCGAACTATGAGGAAGCAGCAAGTTCAAGAAGAAGTTGCCGAGAACCACAAGGAGTGCATTGTGCTTATAGGAGAGGTATGAGGACAAGAAATGGACAAGAGGAGAATTGGGTAAGGAAGGGATGGACAAGGTATGAACAAGAGGAGAATTGGTATCGGGTACCCTAATAGATTTAGTCACAAGACTAGAAATCGCTTCAATCCACTGGACCCCAAAGTATCGTTCGGGCTGGTCATGGAGACTCAACAGCTACATGTATAGAATTAATCCATCCATTGAAGATAAATGCAACCACTGTAGCCAAAGTCCCCATGATACGCCTCACCTGTTCAATTGTCCAGGAATACCTACAACACTCACGGTCATTGATCTCTGGCAAAACCCTATAGCCACCGCTGAATTCCTTGAATTGCCAACTGCATTGCTGGGTTGATGTGAGGAAGGAGAGGAGACTGCTACTACAACAACAACAACCTAAATCCCGTATGTATCTTACCTAAATCCCGTATGAATCTTACCTAAATCCCGTATGTATCTTACCTAAATCCCGTATGGATCCAGATCGCACAATGCCTCCTCCTAATGCCGCCGAGTCGTGCGACTGTTTGAGCATCAGGTCCAGGAAGTTACCGCCCGGGGGTAGCTGAGCTCGATGCTGATTGGTGGAAAACACGGGAGAGATCGGAATGAAGCCACGCCCCCCACCCTCCTGCTGGTGGGCGTTAGCATTGGGCGGACGATTCTCGTCCATTCCTGAAAAATCACAAAAAAAAAAAAAAAAAAAAAAAAAAATCGCAGAACATTAAAGAAATTAAAGTGAGCGTTCTCGGAACGGCTGGCTTTCTCCTATACTATCCTCCTCTTGTCTTCGATTTCGGAACGATAAGACCTTAGCAGTTGCAGTTCTCTCTATCAAACCTATTATAAAAAGAAGAGATACTATCTTCTAGCTTCTACTCACTTCTATCATTGCGATTGTAGTCACTACCGTTGTTATCGCCCGAGTTTCTGCTAAACCATTGATCCCAACCATTGGTCCTGTTGTTATACTCGCCACTTTTACGACTGAAATACATAGCAAACACAAGATTATAGTCAACTTGATAGGTATTTAAATCAAAGACAGAAAAAAAAAAAAAAAGATTTGGTTCGGAATCATTCAAAAACTAGCCTTCGCCCCTAGTAGCTTCGCTAAAAAGAAGATAATATTTTCGAGATTGAACCCAGAACTCTGGAAAGCAATTCCACGGAGTTTTTTTGAATTTTTTCTGAAATATGTGGAAATTTTAAGGGGGTCGATAATTATATCCCCTCCTTTTATCTGACCAAGAATATGAAATGAAATTTGCTTGAAGTTGAAGGGAAATGGGGGGAAAAGTTGAGTTGAAAATGTCGAAAAAGCATGAAACTCTGTATCATGTTCATATAGGCAGGCCACACTTCGAACTTTTGACGTTCGCGCGCCTCCCGGCACACTTGATAGGTATAGAGGTGACCCCCAATTGTATTCATTTGGCTATTTATTATGGCCAAATAAATGAAAATTGAAATTGAATTAACGAAAAAAAAAAAAAAAAAACAAACAAGGTTTGGTGGAAGAGCTCCTCCAGGAACCCTGTCACCAAAAAGAAAGCCATTTAAAAAAAAAAGTAATAAAAATAAAATAACTCACTTGTTGACGCGCTTCACATCGCTGTATCGCTTATCAAACACGCTCTGTTGTTGCGCGACCGGCTGTTGCTGCTGTGTCGCGCTCTCCCTGCTGCCTTGTCCCCGCTGCGTGTAGTCAGGCATGAGGTTAGGCGCGACGAACGTTGTGTCCCCGGGGCCTAGAGGGCCGCCATTATCACCGCCGGAGCCCCACGAGAGGCGCCCCGAGCCGCCAAACCGTCGGCCCATACTATCCCCGTGGGTAGAGGGGGGAATTTATTATGGTGGTTCAATCCTGATATTTTGTTCTAAGATCTGTATGTTAAATTTTTTTAACCAAATTACAATTCTAATATTGTAATATATTAATTGCTTTTTTATATTGCTGGCTTGAAAATAATGGGGCTTGAGATATATATATATTTTTATTATATTTGATTTATTGAGTTGTGAATATATATATTGGTGAAATCTCTTATGTAATATGCTCGATATGCATTATTAATATTGAATTTGAGATGGTTACTAAGATGATGTAAATTTCTCATTGTTATTGTCTCGAAATCTCTAATCTAGAAATATTGATAGCATAGGCAGGAGTAAATTTTTTTCTAATAATCTCTGTTATATTATCAGTGGGATTAAAAATCGAACCGCGGGTCTAGGCTTAAAACGTAGACGTGCTACCAACTAGTAAACTAGCTGTCCCCCCCAAATTGGGGTTTTTTTACTAGGCCTACTCGTTATCTGCTGTCCATGTTTTCCCGTCGCGCACTCAGTCAGACTACCGCCGGCTCGTGATGACAGCCAGAGTTAAAAGCTACGCCGCTGCTTTTAACTAGCCTAATCATTACCTGTCCATGTTTTCCCATCGCGCATCCCAGTCAGACTACCCCCGCTCCGTATGGACAGCCAGAGTTAAAGCTACGCCGCTGGACTCAGGAATAAGGCGGATCCCTGCTGTCCATCCTGCCACGCGACATACGCGATGTCTCGGCGAATCTGAAAGTAAAAGAGAGAACTGGCACTTTGTCAAAGGTGCATAATAGCGAGAGGGACGCGGTACCGAGCTATTGTCATGACCTCAAGACTATTTTACCATTATAAAGCAAATTGGAGGGAAAAAAAGGCCAATTGTTCCATACATATTTTGATTATTTTGCCTATTTATAATCATTTA
>NW_007384660.1:0-4695 GCF_000475195.1 Diaphorina citri | reverse complement strand
GCCACAAAGTTTCAGAAATTTAGAAAGTAATAAGGTAAATTAGATTCGATGAGTGACATAGATGTGGAGTTGAGAGATAATGAGAGCAGCATGACCGTATTCGTGTGTTGGAAGCGTTTTAATGACGAAGAGGCGCTAACCAAATTTTTGAGAGTTATTCAATATTTTCAGGGTTAAACCCGCGAAATTTGCAAATGTTGGGAGGTCAAAAATGCGCCGGATGTGTTGTGCTTCTGTGTACGCGATGAATGCTAATGAATGAGAGTTTTTTGCCAGACCAAAGATTAGGTTCCGGGGGTTGAGCGTGAGACGGTCGTGACGGTGTTGACGAGAAGACTCGTTTCTGCCGCCAGTAATTAAACGAGGTGTTCGTGCAGAAGTAAGCGCGTCCTGTAAGAGAGTCCACACTGCGCTAAACAGGAGCGCTATTTTAGTTCGCAAAAACACAACTACCCTCACTAATGAATAAAAGAAAAAGAGCGCGGTGGGTCCATCTAATCAGAGCCACGACGCATGAGAAAGAAAGCGTCCTTTTTGCGTTTAACCTAACACCTCATTAATTTCTACAATTAGCACAAACCCCTTTAAAGAGGTACATTCCCCAAATCAAGTTCCATTATGTAACCGTACCCTTATGCTGCATCTTCTGGGTAAAAAGAAACTCAAATTCCTTATTATTGATGTTCTAGGAACAAGATCTGTAAATTTTTATGTGTTACTTAAAAATAAAATAAACGAGGTTTATTTAAATTTCAACCCGGCTATAATATACACTGGTCACTGGCGTCATTTGCGTGAATTCTTCTTTTCATAGCAATTTTCATTGACGCGTGAAGGCTTCTGAAACAAGTACCAGGAAAAGAAAATTAGGGGGAAACTTGGCCAAAATATGGGATCGCGGTGACACTTACCAGTTTCTTGAAGTTGGCCAGTATCTCTTCTTCCTTTGTTGTGGCCGGGTGGAGCCCGGTATGAGGCGGCCGTCCTGATGAGGATTACCATGCGGGATTTTGGCCTCAAGCCTCGCCTTCCACGCTGTGTGTGAGCTTGCCAACGCGCCTCTGTGAGCAGAACAAATAGATCAGTTTGGCGCTTACCTTGGTTGATGTTTCAAAGGTTCATAGAGCAGGGCAAAAAAATTCTAAATCATGATTATATTTAATCGTCGCTGTGGTTGAAGCTGAGAGAGCTTCTTCACAATTTTTGGTGGATATCCACAGCCATTACTAAAGAGCACCTCGTGACATATTTCTGGAACATATCTATGATTTTTCTTTTTTACTCTGCTAATGCCGCCACTGGTCGCTCCTCGATCGAAGTAGCTACTCAATTGTCCTCACGAGGCTGAGTGCACCCCATATTCCAAGCTCAGAGCCGAAAAAATTCGACTGCCAGGAATCGTACCCGGGACCTTTCAAACGGCGTGCAAGCCTAGTTTGATATCCGCTCGGCCACGGAGGCTGTTATATCTTTCCAGCTATGCTTTCAAGTCCACACACCAAAATCCCACTGAGCAGCTTAGGTGTAGGCCCTAGGGAAAACAGCCCTAAAGGATTGGTTAAGCTTCTAAGAATCTTTCTATGAGGAAGCAGCAAGTTCTTACCTAAATCCCGTATGTATCTTACCTAAATCCCGTATGGATCCAGATCGCACAATGCCTCCTCCTAATGCCGCCGAGTCGTGCGACTGTTTGAGCATCAGGTCCAGGAAGTTACCGCCCGGGGGTAGCTGAGCTCGATTCTGATTGGTGGAAAACACGGGGGAGATCGGAATGAAGCCACGCCCCCCACCCTCCTGCTGGTGGTGGGCGTTGGCATTGGGCGGACGATTCTCGTCCATTCCTGAAAACAGCGGGAACAGAGAGAGTTTTCGAAATTCATTTTCACCCTTGAAAAGGGCATTTTTTCAAGGGAAAAAAAATGAATGAATAGGTTTACTTAAAATAAATACAGTGGAAAACAAAACCTAGGTGAAGTACGAAGAATTAAAAGAAATTTCAGACCAGTCTTGAAGAGTTTTTTAAACAGTTTAAAGTATTCCAAGAGTTATTTAAAGTTTTATTTAAAAACCAAGTCTTCTTCTTCTTCTTCTTCTTCTTCTTCTTCTTCTTCTTCTTCGTCTTTTCCCGTGTTCAGACGGGGTCAGCGTTTTTTGTCAGCTTCAAAATTAGCCCTAACTAGGGTGATTGCTTTGAGCTGACATTTGGTTTGGCTACAAAATTTACGGCTAACGAGTGGATGCGCTTCGCACTCAACTTTTGCTACTTCTTAAGCAAGGGAAATTTCAGGAAGGTTTTTTTTTTCTTTTTCTCGCAGATGTTGATTGAAGTAACTTACCATTGATGAGATCATGAAGGGGATCGAACGGGGGACTATTAGTGGTAGGCCCCGGGGACTCCTTGCGAAACCAGCGGGAGAATCGTGAACCTCCGCCACTACTCGGGTCCCCATTCGACTCAGTGCCGTTCTGTCAACACAAACACAAGACTGGATAAGTAAAAATATGGCGAGATTAGATAAATTAGCCATGTAGCTGAGAATGAAGATGTTCCGTGTGAATGCGGCGCTGTACAAGATCCTGATCACTTGCTAGTCGGGAGGAAACCAATTCGGTCCCAAAACTTTTTTTTTTGTTACCAATGGAGGAGTTAAAAGTTGTAAAAAATCCGAATGATGTCAAAACTCCGAAAAAGTAACTTTAAAAGGTCGAAAATTCATAAATATCAATTTAAATAGTAAAAAAAAAAAAAAAAAAAAATGTGAGCCATATAGGTCGGGTTTCAACCACCCGTGGATTGTTCAGAATCTGAGTTCCAATCCGAGAGGTTGACCAAGCGGCGGATCCTTTCATCTCTTCCAATTTCCCGGGATGATAAGACCCTACGCAGTTATTTTTATTTAATTTAGTTTATTTTATTATTATTATTATTATTTTTTTTTTGACAGACAACATATACAAAATAGGTAGTAGAGACACAAACCAAAAGAAATATATTATGTAAACAAAAAGAAGCAATTCTGCCTTTTTCCACTTTACTTATTTTAACTTTAATGAATGTCCTATCTACTTTTTGTTGTAGATGGATGTACCCCATTCATAGAACAATACATACAAAAAATATGTAATTCCGTGCTTAAATGGGTAACATACATCGGTCTGGTAACACACCCACAGCATTCATAGAAAGGCGCTTTGTGCTAGAAATGACTAACCTGGTCTCAAAACTTAATACACGGGATGGGCGATATATAATCGATATTTTCCGAATATCGGATATTTTGGTTTCGATATATCGATATCGGAAATATCGATATTTTATAAATAACACCATCCGTACAATCTTAACCGCGTGATCTGACCGCGGCCATCGTAGGTCTCAGCAAATCGGTCTTGTTGCGTGTTCCGGATCGGCCCACTACCGGCCCGAATCCCATCCCTCCCCTCCTACCGCCTGCGCGTCCCCTAACCCCTCAGTACACGGGAACGCACGCACTTTCATCTCCTCCCCCCATCCCCCCACCGTCCAGATGAGGAGGAAGCAGGATTTGCGATGAACTGTAAGGGAAGAAAAACTGGGTTAATTATTTATTCCCCCACCACGCTCTTCCGGTTTTTTTTTTGTTTTTTTTTTTTTTTTTTTTTTAGTCCAAAATAGGACGTATACTTTATTAATCCTTTATGCATAAAAAGAAAACATCATCAGAAACACCATCAACACATTAGGGAACCCCTGCCCCATGTTCCATATTTAAGCTTCTGGTCTTGTAACGGCTCCCACCCAGCCTAAGGGAAACAGCCCGTATTATTGCTATATTTCAACTTTAGATAATAACTGGCTGACGCACTTGTTCCATTTTGCACTTAGTGTACACTAGGTGCACACTAAGTGCAAAATACATAAATAAATTGATTTATATGGCTGGGGGACTTCAAACAGGGAGTAGACCACTCGTAAAAATTCTGTAGCCAAAACCAAATGTCAGCCCAAACCAATCACCCTGGTTAGGGCTGCTTGAGAGGCTGACGAAAAATGACTACCCCGTCTGTACACGGGAAAAGGCGAGGAAAAAGATAATGGTTTATACTGATCGAATAGGACCAAGTCCTTTTTACCCTAGCGATGGGCTACTACTATTATTGTGATCAAACCATCACTAATAATAAAAGAAAAAGACGTAATTAATCAGAAGCCACGACAATGAGAAAGAAAGCTCCTTTTTGCGTTTAACCTAACCCTATTAATTCTACAATTAGCACAAACCCTTAAAGGGTACATTCCCCAAATCAAGTCATTATGTAACCTACCCTTATGCGATCAAACCAATAATACCTGAACCTATTAGGATTCCTACGTTACACAAATGTTTACAACCTAATCTAATATAGAAGTCAGCGCGAATGGCCTTGTAGTTAAAGCGCTTTACTACAAAAATAATAATAATAATAATAATAAATAAAAAAAACCAATAATACCTGCCTGGTTAGCTCGGAGGGTAGAGTGTCTGCCTTGTAAGCGCTAGGTCGCGGGTTCAATCTCCACCCGGGGCGGATTTTATCCTGAACTGATAATGTTCGTTCTCGGAACGGCTGGCTTTCTCCTATTCTGTCTTCCTTCTGTCTTCGATTTCGGGACGATAAGACCTTAGCAGTTACAGTTCCCTCTGTCAAACCTCTTAAAAAAAAAAAGTATTATTG
>NW_007384659.1:797-3683 GCF_000475195.1 Diaphorina citri | reverse complement strand
AAATAATAATCGAGTGCACTCGAGTGAAGTCAAACTCGAGTCCACTCGAATAAAATCATTCACTCGGCCCATCACTAATGTGAATTGACCCAATGACTGCTGCGAACTTAATCATTTTGATGGTGCAATTTCTTTTTTATTTAACATAATTCAACAAATCAGCAGTAATTTGCATATGGTTTTTTTCTGAGGCATTTAATTGTGTTTGGAGACACTGTACAGGAGAGGAAAGTAACATTGCATTATTATTTTTACAGATATTAATTATTATTATTTTTTTAATGAGGTGTTGGGTATCCATGGATCAAAACTGATGGGTCACCATGGGCCAGGGTAAAAACTAAATGCTTGGTTTTTCACTAATATCTCTCTCTTTTTTTGTGGAATGGCTATAAAATGACAGACAAATACTAGATTTTGGTTATATTCTATTCACTATTTATAGAGTTGCAACTTTCACAAATTGTAATGACCCATGGTGTACAGGCATGGGGTACCATGGAGTTTTTTTTTTTTTTTTGATGTCACTTTGAATTTGAATGTTTTCAAGTTGGTATAGGTTATATTTTCCTGACCAGGAGATTTTGAAAGCCAACAAAACTCTACACCTAATCATGTTTAAAAGTTGAGTCTAGCATTAACCCACAAATATTTATGGACCTCCAATTTTTTTTGACCCCATGGATCCCCAGTCTCCCCTACTTACTGTGTAATATTATGTAGAGATTTTTTCTCAAGAATTTCAAAAGGGCATGATTTTTCCCCCCATTTTTGTTGAAATTTTAGCGTTATTAACTAAGTGCTAACAACATGTGAGTATTGTGAGTATGTTCCTACCAACAGTATGTTCCTATGCATTAGTTTTGTTTTGATGTGAAATGGTGTTAGTATAGGAAGCATGGGAAAGGATGACCCATTAGTTTTGTGTACATTTTCCTTTGTTTACTTAAAACAAAACTTCAAGAATTTCAAAAGGGCATGATTTTTCCCCCCATTTTTGTTGAAATTTTAGCGTTATTAACTAAGTGCTAACAACATGTGAGTATGTTCCTACCTACAGTATGTTCCTATGCATTAGTTTTGTTTTGATGTGAAATAGTGTTAGTATAGGAAGCATGGGAAAGGAGTTTTGTGTACATTTTCCTTTGTTTACTTAAAACAAAACATTACTCATCATGCTTTCTAAAGCTGGGTACACACTAAACGATTTATCCGTGAGGAAAAATCGTCGGTTTTACCTCAAGGAAAAACTGTGAAGCGCATCCCTACACACTAAACGATTTATCCGTGAGGAAAATCCGACGGGAAAATCTGACGAGAAAATCCGACGGGAAAATCCGAAGCGATTCTGACTACACATACACACTAGCAGGCCATTTTTGGGTTTATTATACATTTCAATAAAATCTTCTAGTTTATCTTTGTGTGACATTTTTCAATTTTGCTAATAATCGTATTTTTTTACTTAAAAAATTATGTTGTTCTTCTTTTAAAAACATAATTATAGTATAAGGAAATTAAAAAAGAAAATTAAAACTCTGTAAAATACACATACATTACATTAAATTTGAGTCGTAATTTTACATAATTATTTAAGTAAAAAATATGATGAAGTAAACAAACATACCTACGTGATTAGACTAATTAGTAATATTCTACGTATGTTTCTTTTCTTTTTTTTTTACTTAAATAATTGTATTTTTTTACTTCAATAATTATGTAAAGATACCTATTTACACACAAAAAATAGAAAGTAAAAAATGAACTGAACAGTCCGCCGGATGAACTGTCAGTTTTTAAAAAATCCTCATACACACATACGGTTTTATCGTTTCAGTCCGACTGACGGTTTTTCCTCACGGATAAATCGTTTAATGTGTACGCAGCTTTAGACTTGACAGCTAGCTAGCTTTTCAATGGACACTTGATCGAAAAAATGACCCTAAAAGTTGACAAAGCAATCATGTCCAACTAGAGGAAATACTTTCCTTATTTTAAGAGAAGGAAGTATATCACCCTGAATTTCCCTTCTTAAAGAAATAGCAAAGGTTGAGTGCGAAGGGCATCCACTCGTAAAATTCTTAGCCAAAACCAAATATCAGCCCAAAGCAATCACCCTAGTTAGGGCTGATTGAGAGGCTGACGAAAAACGCCGACCCCGTCTGTACACGGGAAAAGGCGAAGAAAAGAAGATTTTAAGAGGAGGAAAAAAAAAAAAAAAAAAAAAAAAAAAAAAACAGGCTGATTCTTGAGAGGATGGACACCACCGGGTTAAGAGTATAAAAGGCACCGACCCGGTAAAAGGTGTGGAATTTCAGAGGAGATTTTTTTTTTCAAACTTTAAAAAGGAAAAGTTATTCGACCAGTGAAGTCAGAATCGGATGAGAAGAGACGCTTGGTTGATTTTTTTTTTTTTTTTTTTTTTTTTTAGTTTTGATTGACATTTTGGTAGAGAGAGAGGTTTCTCTGGTTCTGGTGCTTGTCAAAGTTGCCATAGGTAGTATGACACATTCAAGAGTATAACTTGGGTACCTATTTTGAAGTTTTGAAAATTAAAGTGTGTCCCACCACCATAGATCGACCCGCCGCTCGATCGACGGGCGTCGATTATGTGGGATGACACCTTGAGATACTATTGATCACTATAGATCTGTCTTTGCTTTGCGTAATCTTGGAATCTCCTTTACCCGGAAAGTATTCCAAATACGGAGCCCGGAAAAGTGTCAGTTTTTTTACAATGTTCTGCAGTTGTTTGTTATTATTATTATTATTTAGAAGGGACGAGTGGGGTAATATTTTTGTTGTCTTAGGCCATTCCTATAAATATATGATAATAATAAGGACAAGAACATTTGGATTATGACAAACTGTGCAAATGTGTGGCGA
>NW_007384659.1:0-362 GCF_000475195.1 Diaphorina citri | reverse complement strand
CTAGCTCTTACCGTTCTCGAGATATTTTGTTTACAGACAGACAGACAGACAGACAGACAGACAGACACACAGACACACTACACACAGACACACACACGGACCAATGGCTGAAACTTTGGATTTAGGCTCTAGGGACCTCAAAACGTGTTTTGGCACTAAAAATAGGACCAATGGCTGAAACTTTGGATTTAGGCTCGGACCTCAAAACGTGTTTTGGCACTAAAAACTGACCATCGAAATTTTGACCCGATTACATTACTTTCCTTCCTATAGGATAAGGAAAGGGTAGTTGTGCATAAGGCGCGTCAATGGGACATTACAAAAATCCTTTTATAAGAGGGAAGATACTTGCTTTAGGAGTG
>NW_007384658.1:1663-3684 GCF_000475195.1 Diaphorina citri | reverse complement strand
CAAAATACAAAATAACAACAGGGCGTGATTATTGCCTGAAGCAATCTCTGCCACAAAACCCTTCTATCACCATCCTTTGTTTTTCTCCAGGTATTATGAACATGAAAACCAAACAATACCACGATGATGAACATCTTCTCATCATCTGCTACTCCTGTTCTACCCATGTTCCTCTCAATTCTTCCGTCAACGCGTGTCTCAACTGCAAGCAGAGCTTTGTCTATTCCTTCTGTACGTTTGAAGTGCTCCCCCTAGTAGAGTTCCAAGTGAAGAAGAGTGACGGAACCCCAGGATCTCTAGGGACAGAACCCCGGGAAGAGTGGACACAGATTGAGGATAATTATGAGGCACTGCAGATTCAACCGTTGAGTGATCCGTTCATTGTAAGTAAACGCTTTGCTGTAAGCGCTAGGTCGCGTGTTTGATTCCCGCCAGAGGCAAACTTTTCCTGAACTGATGAGGTTTGTTCTCGGATCGGCTGGCTTTCTCCTATTCTCTCTTTGATTAAGGGACAATAACACCTCAAACCTCTTGGAAAAAAAGAAAGATGTTTGATTGAGGGAACTCTAATAACGGAGGTCTTATTGTCCCGAAACAGAACAGCCTGTCTTCCCCTTACCAGCCGTTCTGAAAACCTGTTCAGAATAAAGTTCGTCCCGAGTGGGAATCGAACCAGCATTCTAGCGCTTACATGGCAGACATGCTAAGCTGACTGACTTATGGCCAATCTTGAATATTAGAACTGAAGTAGTTTTACATTCTTCCTTTATTTCATAGCTTTGTAAGTCTGCCTCTTAGCATGCCTAACTTGTAGTATGTCTCTTGATTTCCAGACTATGGAAGGTTCAGGCATGGTACAAGTGGACGAGGAGACACTAAGTCAAATGGAACCAGGCACTGTGGTTGTATGTAAATGGCCTCCGCCTCTGCAATATCGATACTATAGAAACCTCCTTCCTGAATTTCCAGTGCTCTCCTGTGAAACCTGCTTTAGGGTGAGTGATATAATTTTAAAAAGTGAGTTCTACATGTTTAACTTAACCATAATGGTTTAACACTTAGGTACCTAGTTTGTTTGATTCATCATAACTTTTGAACAATCTGTCTAATTTTGAATTTTTTTTTATATATAAGAAAAGTGACAAAATAATTAACAAATCCCCCCCCCCTTTTCCCTCAA
Source organism: Diaphorina citri (assembly GCF_000475195.1). Classification (NCBI taxonomy): domain Eukaryota; kingdom Metazoa; phylum Arthropoda; class Insecta; order Hemiptera; family Psyllidae; genus Diaphorina; species Diaphorina citri. The sequence continues at coordinate 2,504 of NW_007384658.1, read as the reverse complement.
AACATATTCGGCCCAGTTCTAAAGATTATTTGTTAGGTTTATATTAGACATCCTATGTATTAACATTATTCTTACCGTTTTTATTATTATTGGATACTAGGTATTTGTGTTTTTCTACTCCGACTCGAGTTTCGCCTATTTTATAGGCATCTTCATGGGAAACTGACTATTGGGTTGTTGTTGTTGTTTTTGCTGATAGTGACAATGGGGGTGGGGGTACTGTCACCTGATCATAAATCAGCTGGTTCCTTAGGTACACTAGATTAGGGACCGTTTCAACGATTTCGTTCACACACTTCCCGGTTTCTACGGCATTATGGATCTCGATTTGTTCGTGGTAAAGAATGTCCCGGAAGTGCGAGCCTACCCAAAGCATTTTATGTTCGGCCTTGTTAAGATCGTGACCGGTTTCGAGAATGTGTTGCGCGAAATTTGATTTTTCGGGTTTGTTGTTACGCGCCGCGGCAAAGTGTTCGCGAAGGCGAGTTTTTAGACTACGTCTCGTCATTCCCACATATATGCATCCGCACTCGCAACGTAGGCTGTATAACAACAAACCCGAAAAATCAAATTTCGCGCAACACATTCTCGAAACCGGTCACGATCTTAACAAGGCCGAACATAAAATGCTTTGGGTAGGCTCGCACTTCCGGGACATTCTTTACCACGAACAAATCGAGATCCATAACGCCGTAGAAACCGGGAAGTGTGTGAACGAAATCGTTGAAACGGTCCCTAATCTAGTGTATCTAAGGAACCAGCTGATTTATGATCAGGTGACAGTACCCCCACCCCCATTGTCACTATCAGCAACAACAACAACAACAACAACAACAACAAC